>NW_026940946.1:0-75000 GCF_032062105.1 Saccostrea cuccullata
TATTAAGTTTCCCTCATTAAATTTAAAGATTCTGATGAATATCACGATATCTTGAAATCTTTTGTCCTCCCATCTAGGTTTTTTTTTTATATATTCCTCATTTTCGAGATCATAAAGCATCACAGAAATAGAATTTTGGCCCCTTGCGACCCCTTATTACGTAACAAAAGAAAAAAAATTCATAATATATTGCTGCAAATCGTTAAGATGCATATCTTTGCTTCTGCAATGTATGACAAAATATTGATCATTAAAGAGTTAAAGATTGAAGACTTCTGGCCCCTCTCAGCCCCTAATTTAAGGGGTCAGTCCCTTTTTCTTGATATCAAATGAAAGGTTCTGTGAATTCAAAGACTTTTTGTTCAACACTATTCGGAGATTTCTTTTCGTTGTGGAGATATTCTTAATATAAATATTTAGGGGCCACCCCGACAAGTCCTTAATGGGGCCATTTTACAAAAATTCAAAGTATGCATGTTGTGTAGATCATTATTCTGACCATCTTTTGTTCAATATTGCTTATTAAAATTTTCCCCCTTTTCGAGATATGAAGCGTCAAAGATTTAGCATTCTGGCCCCTTGTGACCCCTAATTACGTAACATATGACCAAAATAGTATAATATATTGTTGCAAATTGTTAATATGAACAACTTTGCTTCTGTAATATATCACAAAATATTGATCATTAAAGAGTTAAAGATGAAAGACTTCTGGCCCCTCTGAGCCCCTAATTTGATGAGTCAGCCCCATTTTCCTCATATCATGTAATAGTTCTTGTTATTCTGCACAACTTTTGTTCAATATGTCTTAGCAAATTATAAAGAGATAAGAAGATATGAAACAAAATGTGCCAAATTTTGTGAGATGTTTCTGAGCTATTTTTTCGAGCCCTACCGAGCTCCGGCGCCTTTTGCGCTAGAGAGATTTGGATACCTGCCTGCAACTCACCAAACCTTCCATTACTCTCACTGAAAATCTTAAATCAATATCTTAAGTCGTTTCGGAGGAGTTTCCAGGACAAGCCGACCCTCTAAAAATCACAAAATCGTCCATATCTCACGACCGGATGTGACGTCATCCAAAAACAAAAAAACCTATCAAGACCAATTGACTGTCTTTTAGATCTGAAAGTTTGACATGAATCGGTCCAGCCATCTCTGAGAAATCGCGTGCACAAAATCGGTTGGAATAATAATAATAGGGAAAAAAGAAACCGAAGAATAACAAGAAGGTCTTCCGTTGGAAACGGAAGACCTTAATAATAAGAAACAGAGTAAAAACAATATGTTCCCCAACTTCGTTTGGGGAACATAATAACTAGGGCTAATTGTAACGGGGACCGTTACAGATGTTCCCCAAACGCTCCCCAACTCCCTTTTGGTGCCATATTCCCTGTAAGCACTATTAAATAAGACACACTTTATGCAATTTAGACTTAAACAACGTTTTCCCAGAAGAATACAAAATATATTTAAATTTTAGCATTGCACGCGTGCTCATCTGAATGCATGTGCGTAATGACCATATCATCTTGTCTACACTATTTATATATTTTAATATACTTAATATCAAATCAATTAATCAAGAAGTATTAAAAAATACACTCATTTAAGAGTATTTTTAATATTACTCATTTCACGTGCACAAACGTGCATGCACGTGCGTGGGGACTATACCTTCTTGTAGGAGTCTATATTGTCTGTCTATGTTCTAAATCCCATCCTGTTTGGTTGAAAAACAAGGGAGTTATAGCCATTTACAGTTTTAGCCAATAAGATTGCAGCGCACGTGCATGCGCGTGTTTTCACGACAATTGTTATGTATCATATTGTAGTACATCCTAAAGTATGTACATATTTTAGATTTCATAGCATTTCGTCAAAAAACAGAAAAGATATTGAGATTTTTGTTTCAGCCAATCAGAACGAAGCGCACGTGTACGTACGTGCATGTATGTGCATAATGACCATACCTTCTTGTAGGAGTTCATTATATCTGTCTATGTTCTAAATTCCATCCTGTTTGGGTGAAAAACAAGGGAGTTATAGCCATTTAAAGTTTAAGCCAATCAGATTGCATCGCACGTGCATGCACGTGTTTTCAAGAAAATTGTTATATATCATAGTGTAGAACATCCAAAAGTATGCCTATATTTTAAATTTCATATCATTTCGTCAAAAAACTGAAAAGATATTGAGATTTTTGTTTCAGCCAATCAGAGCAAAGGGCACGTGCATGCGCGTGAGTTCGTGCTAATTTGACAGTGTCATATTATCTACACTATTAATATGTCTTTAAATAATGAGTTTCAAATCATTTAATTAAAAAATGTCAAAACTATAGCTATATTAAGTATATCGGTCATTTCACTCAAATCACGCGCACGCACGTGCATGCGTATGCGCGCAAAATGACCTTCGTTCCGCACACCTACACTACACACCTATTAACCCTAAAAAGGTTTTAGCTTAGTTGGGTGAACAGTTTCTGAGAACACTCGCGGACAAAAAAGTACCGGGGAACAAAGAAGAAAAATAATAAGAATAATAATAACTAGGGCTAATTGTAACGGGAACCGTTACAGATGTTCCCCAAACACTCCCCAACTTCCATTTGGTGCCTTATTCCCTGTAAGCTTCATTAAATAAGACAAACGCGATACATTTAAGACTTTAAATAAGTTTTACCAGAAGTATTCAATTTAAGCATTGCATTTGAATGCATGTGCGTAATGACCATATCATCTTGTCTACACTATTGATATATCTTAATATACTAAATATTACAGCATTTAATCCAAGAATATGTTTAATCTAGTGTATTTAGAATTTTACTCATTTCACGTGCACGCACGTGCATGCATGTGCATGATGACCATTCCCTGTTGTAGGAGTCTATAATATTTATCTATGTTCTGAATCCCATCATGTTTGGTTGAAAACCAAGGGAGTTATAGCCATTTAAAGTTTCAGCCAATCAGATTGCAGCGCACGTGCATGCGCGTGATTTGATGAAAATTATTATATATCATATTGTAGGATATCCTAAAGCATGCCTATGTTTTAAATTTCAAAGCATTTCGTCAATAAACAAAAAAGATATTGAGATTTTTGTTTCAGCCAATCAGGGCGAAGCGCACGTTCATGCATGTGCAAGCATATTCATGATGACTATGCTTTCTTCTAGGAGTCCATTATGTTTGTCAATGTTCTAAATCCAATGCTGTTTGGTGGAAAAACAAGGGAGTTATATCCATTTAAAGTTTCAGCCAATCAGATTGCAGCGCACGTGCATGCGCGTGATTTGATGAAAATTTTTATATACCATATTGTAGGACATCCTAAAGCATGCCTATGTTTTAAATTTCAAAGCATTTCGTCAAAAAACAGAGAAGATATTGAGATTTTTGTTTCAGCCAATCAGAGCAAGGCGCACGTGCATGCGCGTGAATTCGTGCTAATTTGACAGTATCACATTATGTACACTACTAATCTATCCTTATATAATGAGTTTCAAATCATTTCATCAAAAAATGTAAAAGTTATAGCTATATTAAATATATCAGTCAATTCACTCATTTCACGCGCACGCACGTGCATGCGTATGCGCGCAAAATGACCTTCGTTCCGCACACCTACACTACACACCTATTAACCCTAAAAAGGTTTAAGCTCAGTTGGGTGAACAGTTTCTGAGAACACTCGCGGACAAAAAAGTACCGGAGAACAAATAAGAAAAAAAATAATAATAATAAGAAACAGAGTAAAAACAATATGTTCCCAAACTCCGTTTGGGGAACATAATAATAACTAGATGAGATCTCGTTGCGAGCAACGAGTAGGTCTTCCGTTGAATTTCTAGATAAGATGAGATGTGATTTTGACTGAGATAATCGTTAAAAGAGAATGACTTTCAGTTTTCCTTTATTAAATTAAAAATTTCTCATGTTTATCAGGGTATTCTGTAAATCTTTTGTTCAATAAGGCTTATAAAAATACTCCCCCTTTTTGAGACGTAAAGCATACAAAGTACAGCATTTTGTCCCTTGCAACCCCTAATTACGTAACATATGATCGAAATGTTATCATATTTTGATGCAAATCGTTATGATGAATAATTTTGCCCCAGTAATGTATAATAAAATATCGATCATTAAAGAGTTATAGATCAAAGACTTTTGGCCCCTCTAAGCCCTTATTTTGAGTTGTCGGCCCCTTTTCTTGATATCAAATGAAAGATCTTATGATTTTGAAGATTTTTTGTTCAACACTTATTCAGAGATTTCTATTCGTTGTGGATATATGCTAAACGGAAATATTTAAGGGCCACTCCTATAAAGCCTTAATGGGGCTGTTTTACAAAAATTCAAAGTATGCATATTGTTTAGAACATTATTCTGGCCATCTTTTGTTCAATATTGCTTATCAAAATATTCCCCATTTTCGAGATATACAGCGTCAAAGATTTGATATTCTGCCCCCTTGTGACCCCTTATTACGCAACATATGATCAAAATTGTATCATATATTGTTGCAAGTCGTTAAGATAAACACTTTTGCTTCAGTAATGTATAACAAAATATTGATCATTAGAGAGTTATGGATAAAAGACTTTTGGTCCCTCTGAGCCCTAAATTTGAGGGGTCAGCCCCTTTTTCTTGATATCAAATGAAAGGTCTTGTGATTTTGAAGATTTGTTGTTCAACACTTATTCAGAGATTTCTACTCGTTGTGGAGATATTCTAAATTGAAATATTTAGGGGCCACTCCTACAAGTCCTTAATGGGGCCGTTTTACAAAAATTCAAAGTATGCATATTGTTAAGAACATTATTCTGGCCATCTTTTGTTCAATATTGCTTATCAAAATATTCCCCCTTTTCGAGATATAAAGCATCAAAGATTTAATATTCTGGCCCCTTCTGACCCCTAATTACGTAACATATGATCAAAATTGTATCATATATTGTTGCAGATCGTTCAGATAAATACTTTTGCTTCAGTAATGTATAGCAAAATATTGATCATTAGAGAGTTATAGATAAAAGACTTTTGGTCCCTCTGAGCCCTTAATTTGAGAGATCAGCCCCTTTTTCTTGATATAAAATGAAAGGTCTTGTCATTTTGAAGATTTTTTGTTCAACACTTATTCAGAGATTTCTACTCGTTGTGGAGATATGCTAAATTGAAATATTTAGGGGCCACTCTTACGAGTCCTTAATGGGGCCGTTTTACAAAAATTCAAAGTATGCATATTGTTAAGAACATTATTCTGGTCATCTTTTGTTCAATATTGCTTATCAAAATATCCCCCCTTTTCGAGATATAAAGCGTCAAAGATTTGACATTCTGGCCCTTCGTGACCCCTAATTACGCAAGATATGCTTAAAAGTTTATAATATATTGTTCCAAATGGTCTAAAAGTAAATAATATCGAAAATTCGAGCAGAAAAAATGATAAATTTTTTTGGTCATATGGGGGATCGAACCCGGGTCGCCCGCGTGACAATCCAACGCGCTAACCATTTAGCCATTGGGATCGCCGCTTCGCGTTTTCAAATGCAAATATCTCGAGATTGGCTTTTAAGATTTTCAAACAAATTACATATTTGGCTTCTGCAAAAGGGTCTCTATTCAAATCAAAAACAAAAATATTAAAAACGAAAAATTGAAAAATTGCGTTTTTTAAAATCGCTTCCGGTATCGACCGGAAGTACTGACGACGCACGAAAAGGCGATTCTGCAACGCTATAAATCATGAACTATCATCTCCAATTAATCTTCAGTTCATATCTTAAGCAGTTTTCGCTACTAAATCAAGACAAAATTGCATTTTAAAATCAGAAAATTGTCCATATCTCACGACCGGAAGTGACGTCATGAAAACGCTTAAAAACCTATCAAGATCGATTGATTACCTATTACATATTAAAATTTCATGTAAATCGGCCGAGCCGTTTCTGAGAAATCGCGTGCACAAAATCGGTTGGAAGAATAATAATAATAACTAGATGCGTTCTTGTTGCTGGGGCAACAAGCAGGTCTTCCGACCGACTTCTCTTTTGCAATCTATGCTGTGTCATCCCATGAAATAGATTTCAAAATGTATTTTTTCGTTTACGTTCATTTACAGCAGTTTTTCAACACAGATCGTGATTGTTCCAGGTATTTCACAAAATATCTCCAAACATAGCTTTTAAAAATCGGCAAAATCTTCCACACATGTTATAAAAGAGTGAAAAGTAATTTGCAACTGAAAAAAGACAAAAACAAAGAAAAAATTTGGGGAACGCCCCGAGCGGGATTCGAACCCCCGACAGTAAGACAAAGTTTGGTTCGGTCATATCTTTGCAATAAACGCACGCATGAAAAAAATGAAATCATACATAGATATCTTTGAAGACACTCTATAAACCCTGTAAATCCGAAAGAAAAATATTGAAAAACAAAAAAGTTGAAAAAATGGACTTTTTGAATTCACTTCCGTTTGCGACCGGAAGTAAAAACGACAAAAAATGAAGGACGTTCGGCACATCTACATGTGATGGTCTTTCATGTCCATGAGTTTCAATGTCATATCTTTGGCCGTTTTCGAGAAAAGTAGTGTACAAAAATCCATTTAAAAAATACAAATTTCCCCAAAAATCGCGAACGGAGGAAAATTTTGAAAAAATGAAAAATACGTCTGGAGATATTAAGCTGGTGCATCTTTCCTGTAAAAATCTTTGAAATCCGTACAGTCACAGCTGAGATATCGCCATAGAAATGAAAAAAAGAATAATAATAATAATAATAGAAAACCGACGGAAAACAATAAGGTCTTCCGAAGGAAGTCGGAAGACCTTAATAATAATAGAGAAAAAGAAACCGAACGAAAACAATAAGGTCTTCCGTTGGAAACGGAAGACCTTAATAACTAGGGCTAATTGTAACGGGAACCGTTACAGATGTTCCCCAAACGCTCCCCAACTTCCTTTTGGTGCCTTATTCCTTGTAAGCTTCAATAAATAAGACAAACGCGATACATTTAAGACTTTAACAAAGTTTTACCAGAAGTATTCAATTTCAGCATTGCACGCATGCGCATTTGAATGCATGTGCATAATGACCATATCATCTTGTCTACACTATTGATATATTTTAATATGCTAAATATTACAGCATTTAATCCAAAAATATCTTTAATCTAGTGTATTTAGAATTTCACTCATTTCACGTGCACGCACGTGCATGCCTGTGCATAATGACCATTCCCTGTTGTAGGAGTCTGTAATATCTATCTATGTTCTGAATCCCATCCTGTTTGGTTGAAAACCCAGGGAGTTATAGTCATTTAAAGTTTCAGCCAATCAGATTGCAGAGCACGTGCATGCGCGTGATTTGATGAAAAGTAATATATATGACATTGTAGGATATCCTAAAGCATCCCTATATTTTAAATTTCAAAGCATTTCGTCAAAAAACAAAAAAGATATTGAGATTTTTGTTTCAGCCAATCAGAGCGAAGCCCACGTTCGTGCACGTGCAAGCATGTTCATGATAACCATACCTTCTTCTTGGAGTCCATTATGTTTGTCTATGTTCTAAATCCCATGCTGTTTGGTTGAAAAACAAGGGAGTTATAGCCACTTAAAGTTTTAGCCAATCAGATTGCAGCGCATGTGCATGCGCGTGATTTGATGAAAATTCTTATATACCATATTGTAGGATATACTAAAGCATGCCTAAGTTTTAAATTTCAAAGCATATCGTCAAAAAACAGACAAGATATTGAGATTTTTGCTTCAGCCAATCAGAGCAAAGCGCACGTGCATGCGCGTGAGTTCGTGCTAATTTGACAGTGTCACCTTATCTACACTAATAATATATCTTTATATAATGAGTTTCATATCATTTCAGTAAAAAATGTAAAAGTTATAGCTATATTAAGTATATCAGTCATTTCACTCATATCACGCGCACGCACGTGCATGCGTATGCGCGCAAAATGACCTTCGTTCCGCACACCTACACTACACACCTATTAACCCTAAAAAGGTTTTAGCTCAGTTGGGTGAACAGTTTCTGAGAACACTCGCAGACAAAAAAGTCCGGAGAAGAAATAAGAAGAAAAAAGAATAATAATAAGAAACAGAGTAAAAACAATATGTTCCCCAACTTCGTTTGGGGAACATAATAATAACTAGAAAAGAAACTCGTTGCCTCAGCAACGAGAGGTCTTCCGTCCAATTTTGAAAGAAAAATGTAAAATTGAAATGAAAAAGTGATAAAAAAAATTTCGGATATATGGGGGATGGAACCCGGGTCGCCAGCGTGAAAATCCAACGCGCTAACCATTAGGCTATTGGGGAACACCGCTTCATATTTAAAAATGCAAATATCTCTAGTTTGTTATTTTCGATTCTAAATTAAATTACATATTTAGCATTCCTTTACAAGTCTTTATTAACCATAGTAATATCAATGAAAAAGATTAAAAAAAAAAGTTCAAAAAATTACCCTTTTTCAATCACTTCCTGTGACAACCGGAAGTGGCGACGACACACAAAATGTTCTTATCACACATCTACTAATCAACCTCTATTACACCTGAAAGTTTGAGATTCCTACCTTTTATAGTTTCTGAGAACATTCACGGACTAGATTTTTAGTGGAAAAAATGAAAATTCGCAATAATTCGTGACCGGAAGTGAATTTTTCCAATTTTCTTCCATATTTCAAAATGGCATGACAAAACACATTATCCCTGAAAATTTGGCTGAAATTCATCGAGTAGTTTTTGAGAAATCACGATTTGAAAAGGTCAAAAAAATAATAATGAAAAATAATAATAATAAGAAACAGTAGAATCACTAGAAGGTCTTCCGTGAAGACGGAAGACCTTAATAATAATAATAATAATAATAATAATAAGAAACCGAGTAAAAACAATATGTTCCCAAACTCCGTTTGGGGAACATAATAATAAGAAACAGAGTAAAAACAATATGTTCCCCAACTTCGTTTGGGGAACATAATAATAAGAAACAGAGTAAAAACAATATGTTCCCCAACTTCGTTTGGGGAACATAATAATAATAACTAGAAACTCTTGTTGCTACAGCAACAAAGAAGGTCTTCCGTTCTCCTCTATTAATCTGTATGCAGGATGTTTTTTTTCTATTTTAAAAAAGACAGATATATAATAAAGAAATAATAGACAAAATGCAAAAAAAAAACAAAAAAAAAAAACTAGTAAACTAATTGTTCAGTGAACAATTATCGGCCTTTCCACCTTTTTAAGCATTTCAATATCATTTGGGCTGAAAAAAGTAGGAAAAAAGCAAGAAAATAAAAAAAACAGCAAAATTCTCATTTCTCTACTAGGATTTTATATCAGGCTCGCAGTTGGTATAATTTTACCCTAAACAGACTTCCTGGATTGTTTGTAGTCGACTCGGGGATAAGCACGAATTCATTGATCACGCAAAGAGAGCACATTAAAAACATTGTAACACGCTCCTATGTGTATATATGAGCTTGAATTAGATTGTTTTCAAGTTAAGATGTAAGGGGTAGGGTCTGATTAAAATTATGATATACCTATTAATATGAATAACATGTATTTGATCTGCGCATCAAGACGGAAGCGTAAGTGAAAACGTTGTGAAATGTCCCATGTGTACCTGCATCATATGTGCATTATACATGTATTAAAGAGATGTTTGAAAAATATCCGATTTGAGTTGTTTTATGTTTGAAGTGAATGGCAATAAATTATTTAAGAGCATGTGAGAAACATGAGCGAGAGATGCAAGGCAGTTTGTCATTATAGAAAAGGAAAACAGAGAATCTGCTTCGGATTTTAACATTCCTGACCGAAATAGGTATGGAATATGTGTGTGGATTAAATTCATTGTAAGTAGCATAAATAAAATTCCAAACATGTATTTCTAGATGGGAAACACAGGGAAAAAACGTGTATTGCGTTTTACTATGCTGAAAGTCGCTATTTCTTATAAGATTGTGTTATTCTAGAAAAAAAATCAAATTTCAAATGAAATCAAGATTCATTCAATTAATATTAAATCTAAATAAAATTGAAATAAATTCCACATACCAAAGAAAGCTAGAATACTTGGTATCAAAATGTCGTATTAGAGCAGGAGAATCGAATGATATTAACAACAAATGAAGAAATAGCCAATACAAGCTTTAATTCATTTTATGCCCATCAGAATTTAAATTTCAGACAGAAAAAAAAATGCAGTTTTTGCCGATAATCCGTAGAATTTCATTATACTCCAGAGACTCACCGTAAAACTCTTAGGACACTTTCTTTAAGGTGTCTTCTACTCAAATCCTTAATCTTATGTCGATCTGTGGTGTCTTTTCAGAGGTAGAAGTTTTTTCTATGTTGCTATTGATTTTTTTTAAGGGACGGGAGGGGGGGGGGGGTTATTTTATAAGCATTTGTTAAAATGAGAGTTGTTAATACCTCCACATACTTAAGCTTGATTGTGACCTTTGGGTCAATTGGGTCATTTATCAAGGTCAAAGGTCAAGGTCATCAAAAGAGAGAGAGAGAGAGAGAGAGAGAGAGAGAGAGAGAGAGAGAGAGAGAGAGAGAGAGAGAGAGAGAGAGAGAGAGAGAGAGAGAGGTAAACGTGCGATTAACACTTGAAGCTGAATCTAGATAAAGGTAATGAATATTTCTTTTTTACTTTTTGAGTAAGGGTCAAAGGTCTCATTTTGAGGACAAGAAATCACGTGACCTGAAGAAAGTAAATTTTAAAAGAAGATATTTGAGGTTACTCTAGACATTTGCAGTCTGAATAAAATGTCCCAAAATCATTTCAAATACTTTTTTTATAAAAGATATTTATGGGATACTACGATACTCAATTTATGCAGTTTTTCTCTCATAATTGGAAGTCGTCGTTTTTGTTTCCAGTGGGACTACATATCTCGAAACTACAAGTAAAATGCTATAAGGTAATACTAAGAAAGATTCCATAAAGAAAAGTTTAAAATTTTGATTTATTTGATCACTTCCTGTGACAACCGGAAGTGACGGCGGACGATCTTAAACTCAAAGGATGTGTCTACTCATCAAGGTCTACCATCCCTATTAATTTGGTGTCTTAACCTCTTACCGTTTACGGGATCTAGCTATGATAACTTCTGATTTTGAGGACAGGAAGTCACGCGACCGGAAGTAAATTTTACTGAGATATTAGACTTTACTGTAGACATTTGCAGTCTGAATAACATATCTAAAAATCATTACAAATACTTTAACTATAAAAAAAATTTAAGGGAAAGAAAGATACTCAAATTATGTAGTTTTTCTCTTTTAACCGGAAGTTGTCATTTTTGTTTCCGTTGGGACTGATACATTTCGAAACTTCAAATAAGATGCTATAATGTGATGCAAAACAAATTTTAAAAAAAAAAGTTGATTTTTTCGATTTCTTTGATCACTTCCTATGACGACCGGAAGTGACGGCAGACAATCTTACCCCAAATGGTTTTGCCTACTTATCAAGATCTATTACTCATATAAGTTTGGTGTCTTAATCTTTTACTGTTTACAAGATCTAGCTATGATAACTTCTGATTTTGAGGACAGGAAATCATGCGACCGGAGGTGAATTTTACTGAGATATTACACATTACTGTAGACGTTTGCAGTCTGCATAACATATCCAAAAATCATTACAAATACTTTATCTATAAAAAGTATTTATGGGAAAGAAAAATACTCAGATTATGTAGTTTTTCTCTTATAACCGGAAGTTGTCGTTGTTGTTTCCAGTAAGACTGATATATTTTGAAACTACAAATAAAATGCTATAATGTGATGCAAAAAAAGTTTCATTAAAGAAAAGTTGAAAATTTTGATTTCTTTGATCACTTCCTGTGACGACCGGAAGTGACGGCGGACAATCTTATTCCAACAGGTTTTGCCTACTTATCAAGATCTATCATTCCTATAGGTTTCCTGTCTTAATCTCTTACCGTTTACGAGATCTAGCTGTTATAACTTCTCATTTTCAAGACAGGAAACCACACGACCGGAAGTGAATTTTGATAAGATATTTGACGTTACTGTAGACATTTTCAGTCTGAATAACATTTCCAAAAATCACTACAAATACTTTATATATAAAAAACATTTATGGGAAAGAAAAATTCTCAAAATATGTTGTTTTTCTCTTATAACCGGAAGTTGTCGGTTTTGTTTCCGGTGGGACTGACATATTTCGAAACTACAAATAAGATACTATTTTGTGCTGCAAAAAAAATTTCAAAAAAGAAAAGTTGAAATTTTCTATTTCTTTGATCACTTCCTGTGTCGACCGGAAGTGACGGCGAACTGTGTTAACCCAAATGTTTTGCCTACTTATCAAGATCTATTACTCATATAAGTTTGGTGTCTTCATCTCTTACCGTTCCTGAGATATGACTGGGACAAAATTTTTTTGAAAAAAGCGGAAATCGGACATATCTGACGACTTGAAGTGATTTTTGAAAAACTGAAAACTGCATTTGAAAGATATTTTGACTCTCTATCATCTCTGAAAATTTCATGAGAATCCGTCTAGTCATCTCTGAGAAATCGTCAAAAAAAGAAAAGGGAAAAAAAAAAATAATAATAATAAAAAGAAACAGTAGAATCACTATAAGGTCTTCCGTCTGAAACGGAAGACCTTAATAATAATAATAATAATAAGAAACCGAGTAAAAACAATATGTTCCCAAACTCCGTTTGGGGAACATAATTAATGAAATTTTAGCATGTATAAAATAAAAATGGAAATAGCAGACTAAAGATTCATTTTCCCTTTGTAAGTGCGTGATAAATGCGTGATTGCGGGGAAACAGTATATGCGTGATTTTGCGTTAGAAAAAGGAAGTGGTAAATGCGTTAAAATACGTGACTGTGGGGAAACTGATTTAAAAAAATGAACTTTGGTGATTACTTCTGAATGCAAAATATTAAGGAGTTCATAATTGACAAAGTATGCCATAAATAATAACATCTTCTAAAAAGACACCGAAAACGGAGAACCACACTTACTTGAATTTGTTTGTATTTTGATTTGTTTGTATACTGTTTTGAAGACGGATTTTGTTCTTTTTATCTCGATAAGCATACGACTGATGTGTCCGATCGATAGGGAATATTCATATTCACTGTATACTTTTCTGTATATTTTGAATAAAATACTTCTTAAACTAAATGTAAGAGGTCCTTAATTGCCCTGCTTCTGTTTTGTATAGACTTTGTAGCTTTAGTACTTATCACTTTTAACATATCTAAAACCCGTTTTTGAAAATTTTTTTTTTAAGAAATTCATTTTGGTATATTAATACTAAATCTCCTAAGAAATTTGAATTCAAACGACAGTTATACTAAACGTATTGTAAAACATATTTAAGTTAAGTTTATCTCGTTTAAAAAAGTAAACGAGCTATTTGTCCACCAAAATAAGTTTCACCAAATGTTTTGACATAACATTGAGTTAGCAAAACGCCATATTTCACACAATATTAAGAAATCAGCTATAAGGTATAAAATAATGCTATACTTAAGAATTTAAAGCAGTAAAAAATATGCATTCAAACAAAAAATCAAATATAGATTTTAATTTTGAAATTAATATGACAGGGAAAAGAAGGAAAATAATAATGGAAACCATTCCAGGATGTCTGTGACGATGGTTAAGACGTTCGGGGGGAGGGGGATAAGAGACTGCACAACAATCGTTGCCTTAGTGCTTTCAAGAATAAAGAAAAACTCCATGGACCTTCCGACAAAAGATACAAGCTTGGGAGAAATTCCTATCGTCTTTAAATTTTGAAAAAAAAAATAATTATACCTCAAGTACCCCAAATGGTACAAGATGGTAGACAAAATTTTCTTCATTAAGTTACACGTGATTTTTTTTCCCTTTTCCTTTCCTTTTCTGAAATCAATTATTGGGGCTTTGTTGTGCTTGATAAAAAGATTTTTAAAGAATTATCCTACACATTCCTGTGTAAAAACTTTGATCAGCCATTGTTGTCCCATCCTACTCCCATGGATCATGGTTCGATCAAACGTTTTTTTTCTAAACTACCTGATAAAAATTCAACACAAGTTTCATCTTACCTGGGCCAGTAGTTCTTAGGAGATTTATAATGATTTTTCCTATGTATTCCTAGGTATAACTTTGATCGGCCATTGTGACCTCACCATATTCTGGGGGTCATGATTTGGACATATTTTTAAAATATGTAATTAATTTTTACAAATTTGTAATTATCTCTCCTTGGGAGACTTAAGGCAAACCTTTATTTGGACAAGCTAATATCCCCTTCATTAAAGGATTCTTACTAGGAAGTTTCATTGAAATTGGCCCAGTGGTTCTTGAGAATATGATTTAATTGTGAAAAGTTTACAAAAACATTGACGACAAAGGCAGTCAACGGACAATTTTTGATTAGAAAAGCTCAATTGAGCCTTCGGCACACGTGAGCTATAAAGCATGATATTAAACTCATTTTGGACACCAACAGTCAGAATGCACTGCATTCATAGACGGTGCAAAACGTCAAGATTTACAATCCCTTTAACAGCACAAAGTTCTTTCTTCAGTTTAAAACAGAAACTCAATGAGAGCCATAACATGAACTAAGAAACTACAAATCTGTCAAGGAGGACATATCACAATGCCTAAAATAGCTGAGTCTGTCAACACAAAGACACCGAAAATTATCGAAATGTCATTTTTAAATATTGGCAAATAGATATCTTCTCTACCTAGTTGAGTAACTTGAATACACATACAAAATCTGATTATTGTGGTACATTTACATGTAAGTATGCTTTTTTGTAGAAGTTGTCTTTACTAAACTTTTTTTTCTCAGTCCTTTTTATACCCGCACTTTCTAAGGAAAGTTCGGGTATATTGTTGTTGTTTACATGCAATCGTTTCTTCTCATATTCAAGATGAGGGGTCTTAAAAGCATTCTGATGTTGCCAAGCTCTTTTATCAGGTTTTCATACAATTGCACGTGTCCTTTCATAGACTCTCTTTCTGGGCTAGTATGAGATAAAATCTCATTCAAACTCTCCTCTTTTTTAATGTAAAGACTGTGAATTTTGTCAATGACACGGCGATACTTTTTGGTAATAGACATATCCAAGCATGTTTCAATATCCTTTAACGTTATTTTTTCCAATAGAAGGTCATATACGAATTCAGCAGCGGCATGTGTTTTTTCAAAATTGATAGGAACACAATCAACCAGTGTAAAGGAAAGTGTGCATGGGACAAGTGTCATAAAAACTGATGAAATATTTGCATTGTATTCATTTAACCCAGCGTAAAATGGCATGTTAATTTGGAAAATTTCGCCTTCCATCTGCTGCGCTCTTTTCTCTATTGTTCGTGTGTAGTCTCTTATTTTTTTGTCGATCGCTTGAAGCATTCCCTCTATTTTTTCACCCTCCATAAGATCTTGTATAGCGTTTGTCAAAAGACAAACTATTTCGTTTTTCAGTGCGAATATTGTTGTTACACCGGGCCGAACTTTTGCCAATATTCCTGCTCTTGCATTCGTTGAATGAAGGTATGAGTAAATTTTTGATGCAAACACTAACACTGCACTTGTTATGTTGCTCTGTAGGAGTTGTTTACCCTAGAATAATAAACAAATCAAATGTGTCCATATGATTAACATATCAGGAAAAAATATATATTGATTAAAATTTGCCTTACAGTTGTATTTTTGAGATGCATTTTCTGGGTACTGTTTTAAAGGTGAGTTAGGTAATAAAAGTTACTAGTTAAAAAAAGTTGATGTTATTGAATCACTAATTTCTCATAAAAAATATCACTAATTATTTTCTAACAAAATAAAAAGATTCAATTAGCGGTTCATCTTTCTTAATTCTTTACACTTCTTTGTTTAAAACATTTTTTTTAAATTAAGGAGTAATTAAAAAAAAAAGAACCATTACCGTTGATGAGAAATCAAGTTTTTTAAACTATTGGTAGTCATTTTAGTTTCAAATTTACAGTCCCCGTAATGATAAATTGTATGACATGTCAAACATAGCAATATTCGATTTTTTACATTCGTTTTGTATAATATTTATTTGTATTCTATAATGTTCAATTCACATTGTAAAATTCTTATTTGCATTGTATAAATATTCATTCCTATGGTATAATCTTTTTTTGTATTTTAAAATTTTCCATTTGCATTCTATAACTTTCCAGTTGTGTAATAAAATAAATTTGAATGGTACACTGTACTATTTTTCTTTTGCATTCTATATTTTTTATTTGCATTGTACAATTTTTTATCGGAAACATTCTTATTTGAATTTGATAATTTTTCATTTTATTGTACCCGAGGGACTGTTTATTCAATTTTTTTTGTTACAAATAATTCCATTGGTCGATTCAAGATATAGTCGTGTTTGGTAGCAGTACAGTGTTCAATTAAGCGAAATGTGCCTCGGGTCGGGTTAACTGGGCTCCTCAACATATATTTGCGCCGAGGCTAAGGTACTTTTGGGGGGATTGATTTGTATTTTATTTAAACGTTCTTTTCACTCATATGGAGACGCCACCACTTGCCGGTGGACAGCTACATATGTTGTCATATACTTGGCACTTAGGGCCATTGAGGGTCTTTTTTCGTTCAAGCACCTTCTGCGACACGGAACCTCGGTTTATTGGTATCACAGCGAGATTCGAAGCCACGGGTGGACTCCTTACTTCGGGAAATAAGACCAGAAACTTCATAAGAATCCTTACAAACAAAGATACATAGCAGGTTCCAGTAAATGTTCAACCAAGCCTCTTTCGTTACTCCTCACTAAGATACTGACAGTGGTGAAGGAAAAACTTCAAGAGTACTGTGCAACTATATACTAGTATTCAAAAAGTGGTGTGAATTAGATGTTGATACTTAAAAATTCTAAAGAACTTTTGGACAATTTGAAATCACAAGACTTTACAAAAATCAACAGCTTGAAAACTTACGACTTTTCAGCTTTATACACAACAATTCCCCACGACAAATTAAAATCCAGGCTTTTTGATATCATTGACAGCTGCTTCCTCAATAAAAATGGAACTCGTAAATTTACTTACCTCGTCATTGGTCATTTGCAAAATTATTTTGTTAAAACAAATTCTGATTGCACACATAAGTACTCTGAAGTTGACATCAAGAAGATGCTTGAGTTTCTGATTGACAATATCTATGTGGTTTTTGGAGACCAGGTATTTCAACAATCTATTGGAATTCCCATGGATACAAATTGCGCTTCGTTATTAGCAGACTTGTTTTTATATTCATATGAAGCAGAATTAGCTATTTTATGCATTGCAAAATCTTATGCATGAAAAGAAGAAAACACTTGCTGTGGCCTTCAACTTGACATTTAGATATATCGACGACGTATTGTCAATTAATAATGATAATTTCCATTCCTACGTCGATACGATATATCCTAGTGAGCTTGAAATAAAAGATACCACAGGGTCCGACACTTCTGCTTCATACTTGGATATTTTACTTGAAAAAGACACTAATGGTAATCTAACAATCAAGCTATATGATAAAATAATGACTTTTACTTTTCTATCGTCAACTTGCCTTACTTATGCAGCAATATACCTTCATCACCTGCATACGGAGTATATATATCTCAGTTGATTCGATACGCAAGAGCATGCTCTACGTATGAACAATTTCTTAAACGAGGTAAATTATTGACAAGCAAGTTGGTGAAACAAGAGTATCAGCAGTCTCGTATAAAGTCATCATTTCGTAAGTTCTATGGTCGATACAATGACCTTGTCAGCAAATACAATTTATCATTGAGTCAAATGCTGACTGACGTTTTTCATACCAATAGTTAGTCCATTATTTATACACCGAATTGACCACGGATTTTTTTCGTTATTTCCTGATCATGACAACGAGCACACGGCGGGTGTGACCGGTCGGCAGGGGATGCTCACTCCTCCATGGCACCTGATCCCACCTCTGATGTTTCGGAGGTCCGTGTTCTGCTCTGATTTTGTATATTGTTTAATGGACTTTGAGATTGAATACTGTTCGTTATTTCCATTTCCTTCTTTTACAAATGCGCCACGCGGGCGACTATACAAGCCCTCACATTTTTGCATAATTAGGTGAGAGTTTCTAGGGCACCACCAGTCAAAATCAGATTATTTATTTTCTCAGACATTTCTAGGGACAAATAATTTATTTGCCATTAGACAGCACCCCTTTCAAGTAAATAGCTGATAATATATAAATGGTACCTGTTTTGGAGGGTAACAGTTGAAATTGACACCCCAAGGAAAACCATTGTCAACCGACGCGGAGGTTGACAATGGTTTTCCGAGGGGTGTCAGTTTCAACTGTTACCCTCCAAAACAGGCACCATTTATCTTATTATACTGAATGTCTTCTTGATTAAGGATGCCAGGAAAAAAATCGACGATCGTCTTTACGATCACGTTTAGAAAGCTTTCAAACTCCATGCTACTTCGTAGAAGATTTACTGACCTCTTTATTGTTTATTTGATACTCTAAGAGTTCTTTATCATCAAAAATTTCGTTATTTCTGCACTCGCAAGCATGTTTCGTCAGTAGTTTGTTGTTTTCACGTAAGCTACATCGGACGCAAGCTTTTAATGATGTCAAGTTTATGCCAGTTCTTTCAAACGCACAACTGACGTTTTGAGAATTCTACGGTGAACGGTTCGCGCATAATTTCCACGCATGTAACATTACCGTTGTGTTACCCCTTGTCACGTGTGTTGCTAAGGCTGAGGGTAATAGAACGGATTGTTAACTGCGTCTAAACCAATCAGATTTTAGTATTAAACATGAAAGTATAATAATAAGAATTATGCAATGCAAATGGAAATTTTACAAAAAAATGAAAAAAAAAAAAATTAACATTTACGGATGAACATTATACGTTACAAATAGAATTTTGTCAGATGCAGATGGAAAGTATATTAGAAAACACAATTATACAATAAATATAAAAAACTCATACAATTAATATTGAAGAGATCGAATATTGCAGCGTTTGACATGCCATATAACTTGAAAATATATAGATTTATATATATATTATCTGATATTGAATTTATTGATGCGTTTTGATAGAAAGAGTACTTTATACATGTAAATGCATATTATTAAATCTATATATTCTATAATTCCAAACTAAACTAAAGTTTACTTGAGAAAAAAAACAACAACATACATCAGTGCAAAGCCTTTGAAACTCTGGAAGAAATTCTTTAACTTTTTCTATGTATTCTGCAAGATCTTCATTATTTCTTTTATGTGCACACACGTTCCTTTCAATTTGTTCAAATGCATCCACAATGACCCTGATAAAAATGTAATGGGTTAGTATAAAGCTCATTAGAGGATTCCTTTAAGACATTGCTTAAATGCTTATATTACATGAACATGCCCATTAGACATTTCCAGCAATAAGCTCGGACTCGTACTCTGTACAACGATATATCAGGGGCCGTATGAAAAGTTTTTAAAAAGGGTTATAAAGCTGTATACTAAGTATGGCGTATCTGAACTAAAAAAGTAAAACCCGATATTTAACAAGAATTCAGATAATATTTGCTATCTAAATTAAAAATAAAATCACCGATTTTGAACCCATATATCATCCCCATATTTCTATACATGTAGGTTAAATTGACATTTAACTGTGTCAGAAATGAATCGACTATTGTTTTAAATCTCGGATTTTTATGCAACGCGATCGATTTGATTAAAATCATTGTGTTATTTATAGGAAAGTCCTATCTTTATATAAAGTAATAACAAAACAAAGAGAAAGATCTTATTATTTTCGTTAGTCTGAATTTATGAAAAAATACGCAATATGACGTTGCTTTATCTAGGAAACAGTGTTTTTGTTGTTTGTTAGTAAATCAAATTTCTACAAAGCCCCTAAAATTTTTAAAACAGCTGTCAGAGTCAGTGTGCGAGTACGGTCTCGAGTATGGGCGGCGGAAAGGGTAAAAAAGACGTTTATGCAAAACTAACAACTAATTTTATAAACATAATGAAATACAAAAGAGACAACCTTAAAAACAAAATCAACAGACTCGTTTGCAAAATCAACAGACTCCGATGCGAAACCAACGATCACCAATGCAAAACCAACGATTATTCACTGAATTGTCGCTAGATGGCGTGCAAAAAAACATACATTACCAGAATTAACGCTAGATGGCGTGCAAGTTTTTCTACGTCATCATTATTTTTGTACTTTCATAGGAACGTAAATGGATCAGGGTCACAATTATAGAGTGAAGGTCAAAAGGCTGAAAATTAGCACATAAAGGAAATTCGCATGCCTCCCTTTCAATGATAAAAATAAAAACATGCTCACATGTTTGTGAAACTTTCTGGGTATAGAATAAAAGTTTAATGTCAAAAGTTTACAATGATATACATCAAGGTGCATTTCAAGCATAAATAATGCATAAAAATATGTTTTTAAATGAGAGGTCATTTGGTTTGTTTACACATTTTAAGCCAAGCGAGAGCTATTCGGAGGTCATGACGTCAGAAGTTTATTAATAACCAGGGATTTCCACATTGAACACCCCCATTTTTATGTGAATATTTTATCTGACACATTGCTCTGTCATGAGTTAAAAAATATTTTGGAAATGAATATTTTTTTAACCAGAAGTCTCTGTCGAGACTGTAGCTCTACTGGTTTGTAATTATAACAAAGGATTAGAAAAGCAGCCATTGCCATCAGACCAAAACTGTAGGAGGAGTAGCTTTTAAAGGAATTTCATAAAAAATTCTATTTTTAGTAACCATGGCAACACCGTTCATCGAAATCAAAAACCGATGCTCTATTTTATGTATCTTAGTGTAGTGTACTTGTGTTCCAAGTAATATTGAAATCAGACTAATACTGTAGAAGGAGTAGCGTTTTAAAGTAATTTCACAGAAAATACTATTTTTAGTAACCATGGCAACACCGTTCATTGAAATCAAAAACCGATGCTCTATTTTATGTATCTTAGTGTAGTGTACTTGTGTGCCAAGTAATATTGAAATCAGACCAAAACTGTAGAAGGAGTAGCGTTTTAAAGGAATTAATTATTTCACAGAAAATTCTATATTTAGTAACCAACTAACCATGGCAACACCGTTTATCAAAATCAAAAACCGATGCACTATTTTATGTATCTTAGTGTAGTGTACTTGTGTGCCAAGTAATATTGAAATCAGACCAAAACTGTAGAAGGAGTAGCGTTTTAAAGGGATTTCACAGAAAATTCTATTTTTAGTAACCATGGCAACACCGTTCATCGAAATCAAAAACCGATGCACTATTTCATGTATCTTAGTGTAGTGTACTTGTGTGCCAAGTAATATTGAAATCAGACCAAAACTGTAGAAGGAGTAGCGTTTTAAAGGAATTTCAAAGAAAATTCTATTTTTAGTAACCATGGCAACACCGTTCATCGAAATCAAAAACCGATGCTCTATTTTATGTATCTTAGTGTAGTGTACTTGTGTGCCAAGTAATATTGAAATCAGACCAAAACTGTAGAAGGAGTAGCGTTTTAAAGGAATTTCACAGAAAATTCTATTTTTTAGTAACCATGGCAACACCGTTCATCGAAATCAAAAACCGATGCACTATTTTATGTATCTTAGTGTAGTGTACTTGTGTGCCAAGTAATATTGAAATCAGACCAAAACTGTAGAAGGAGAAGCGTTTGAATTTCACAGAAAACTCTATTTTTAGTAACCATGGCAACACCGTTCATCTATATAAAAAGCCGATGCACTATTTTATTATCTTAGTGTAGTCTACCTTTGTGCCAAGTTATATAGAAATCAGACCAAAACTGTAGGAGGAGTAGCGTTTTGAAAAATTGTTTACAGACAGACGGACAGACAGACAGACAGACGGACGGACGACGGACACCTTACTATCGCATAAGCTCTTCTGGTCTTTGACCAGTAGAGCTAAAAAGTTACAAAGAAAACAAAACATATGTTTTTACTGTATAAGTCTATATATGTACAAGTAAGCTAATTGTAGTCCGGGTCCAAATCCCGCGAAGTTGTCTATCAACATCCATTTTGCAGACTTCAGATAATAGCATCATGTCGGACTTTTAAAATTCAAACATATTAGAGGCAGCAAGACAAATGGCTGTAAATATATTACAATAAACCAGTAGCAGATATTCTTTTTCCCCAAGAGAAAATTTTTGAAAGAAAAAAATCCCTTTACACTCTTAAAAAAGTTCATATCAAATTAATTTATTGTGTTCATGCATTACACAATTTGTTGATACATGAAAATTCACTTGGCAAGTTGTACTTTTATCATTTTTGCTTTTCTTTGTACGACTAAGTGAAGTCTATTAAATTTATTTTAGAATAAGTTAATTTAGGAAGCAATCTGATTAAAATCAGATCCTTTGATCCGCTCACATAAATCGCTACTCGTTTAGCGATCTATGTGCGCGGATCAAAGGATCTGCGCACCTGAAATAAATGGATTGTTTTTATTGGGATGGACCCCCCCCCCCCCCCCCCCCCCCGAAAAACAGGATTTGCGCCTTACATATATGAATTAAATAATACAGAAAAGATAAATGCTCTGAGGAACAGGATAATCAAGGTTGGTACTTTTTGCACAAGGGAGATGATAATATTTTTTGGGGGGGGGGGGGGGGGGGGGGGGGATCGATATCAATGACTCATGAAGTTTCAGTCAAAGTGTCACAAAATTTTGGTAACTTGTTGATTAAACATGAATTAAAATGTTTGATAATAAATCTGGAAAACATATTCGAAAGAATAGTTTTAATTTTATTCAAAAGTTTACTATGCGTTTCTTTTTCCTTTCAGTATAGTTGAAACCGTAAAAGAAATTCAGGGGCGGATCCAGCAATTTTCGAGAAGTCGGTGCCCCAGCACTCATGCATAGAATTACAACACGACCACTTGAAGTCCGTAACTACATATATTTATAAGAAAAGGGGGCTCCAAAAGCAGTTGACAAGCCAAAAAAAAAAAAAATAAAACAACAACAAAAACAAAAAAAAAAAAAAAAAAATTGCGCCACACTCTAAAATCTTTCTTTGGGGGTAGAAGGCGCTTTCTGTAACTTTTCTCTTCGGAATGCATTATATAACTACAGCAAAAGATTATTCTCAGAAAAAATGAATCCCCTTCATCTGCATTTTTTTTGCATGTTACTTGTGAGTGGTCGGAACTCTTAGCCGGGGTTTGGAAGGTACGCGAAAATCTGCAGATCTACAGAGCAGAGCGGACAAAGATTTTTCCTTATTTCAAAATATTAGACTTATTTTATATTATAGAAATTTTTCTCTCTATGTACAAAAATAAAAGGGGGTTCCAAGGACCGAACCCCCTCCTCTGGATCCGCCAATGAAATTTACACTGTAGGGCTACAAGGATGAGACTTAATTGTACTCCTGCACAAGGTGTGGTGGCATCTTTGCCATGGTATGCGCAGTAGACCTTGTCCCATGTGCATTTTGCCTAATTTCTCCGAGTCCGAAAACAGTATCCCCCAAACCTGGAGTAATCGCTGTCCTACATTCCTTCACCTTATTTTTAAGCCAAAAAAAAAAGATATGGATACACACATCTTGCCTTAATTTCTTTTCTTTTTAAATATTTTAAAGTACTCGAATCATATCCTAAAATATACACAGGGTCAATCTAATAGATAAAAATGGGTATATAATGTACTATATACCGGTAGCATATGATCCCTTATTATATCTTCTCCGATATACTAGTACAAATAATTTCGATACCGATAATATATTCTATAATACATTCCGAGGTTTACCAATTGGATCCTGATCTATAATTTTGCGTGATTTACGTTCCTATGAAAGTACAAAAATAATGATGACGTGGAAAAACCTGCGCTCCATCTAGCGTTAATTCAAGTAATATCTGTTTTTTGCACGCCATCTAGCGTCAATTCAGTAAATGATTGTTGGTTTTGCATTGGTGATTGTTGGTTTTTCATCGGAGTCTGTTGATTTTGCAAACGAGTCTGTTAATTTTGTTTTAAAGGTTGTCTGTTTTGTATTTTAGTATGTTTATAAAATTAGTTGTTAGTTTTGCATAAACGTCTTTTTTACCCTTTCCGCCGCCCATACTTGGGATCGCGAAATCTGGAAATGTCTATTAGACAGTCATTTGCGCTGCTTTGTCATGCAGAAGAAAACAAATGATAAATCTATACTAGAATTGAATTTGTTTTTGCTTTTTTTTTAGTTTTGTCGCGGAAAATTACATAAAATCCGTCTAACTTAAAACTCCTTTTTAAAACTTTTAATACGGCCCCTTACATATCTACGTACAGAGTACGGGGATCCGAGCTCGTGGCGCTCATACCTGGAAATGTCTATTAGGAACTTGATTTTTGTAGCCTGCGGGCTTTACGTGCATTTGAGAAATTGGATATAATATGATATATCTTCATGTATTGTAAAATAATACTGAAACTATACTGTAATAAAGACCATATTTTAAATTAAGTTCCATTATAATCAGGTAGGAAGCGGGTGTATCATTTAATGATCTCGGTGTTCACAGTACTTCTAGTTACTTAATGCTACATCTTATTTTGGATCTCCCAGAGCAAATCATGGAGGCGGGGGTATCTTTGATTGAGCACAGTGTTCATACATGTAATACCTTTAGTTTGCAACACATTTTAAAACAGGCGCAGAAATATCTATCATCAGTCTTTATTAATATACTGAGTAATTATCAGAAGGAACCTTGCGTTATTTGAAAAAAATAACATGTAATTAATTCAGGAATGACTCTAATTCTTGGTCAAATAATTCGATTATAACCTGGTTTGGGTCAGTTTACGCTTTATAATCCGCGAAGCGGATTATAAAAGATGTAAACTGATCCAAACCAGGTTATAATCGAATAATTTGACCAAGAATTAGAGTCATTCCTTATAATTTAATTTTAATATAATTAAACAACTGTGGGTGTAAAATTGTGATGCTTTTTGCCGCTCAATGATACATCCATAGTAATGGAAGTGATTTGAAAGAAGGGGAGGTAATAAATGATACACAGATCTAGCAATCATGATGTTTGGTTACATGGTAAGATCGAGCTAAAACTGTTTGAAGTTAAAGGTACATTTATTAAATTTGGAATTTTTGATGAATCCCAAGGACTGGAAATGAGGAGATTGCATGGATACAGATCATTCAGCTGGTTGTCAAAGGGCTGTATCCCCATACCAAACCAGGTTATTGAGAAATAATTTGCGTTTCTTTTAGGAAATCAACCAATGAGAAACTAGAATAGAAATAGAAATACTGTAACTGGTACACTTATTTATTGTAAATTTAGGTAGAAAAAGAGAACAATCCATCCCCTGAGAACCCTATGCAGGGGTACACGTTACAATTTGCTGGCAGCGATGAAGGAGAAGTAAATAAGAAAAAGTTACAAGGTACATGGCATTTTACCAGGTCCAGTGGTATCGGATACGCAGAACCAGGTACCATGTAAACATGTACAGTTTCCCAGGTCCAATATAATCAGGTCTTAAGAGTCAAGTGCGTTGTTACCAGGTATTTCTTACCAGGTCCAGGGTAACTGGGACAGAACGCCAATTACATTGATAGCGTTTTGTAGTTACAGCGCACTTTTGATGAATAATAGATTAGGAAAGTTTGAAATGTTCTTAGTTCCATTTTAAGAAATTTAAGATTAAAAAGCTTTGTCTACTCTTTACTAGTAAGTATTTGTATTGTTTCCACAAAGAAAAGTACCAGCATGAACTTCTTTTTGTGATCTAATCTCGGGGCTATGACTGGGACAAATATAAATCTACTACAGGGAAGAAAAAAATTGATAATTTGTCCCTACCTTATCTTGCACATTACATAAGCAAGCAAAAGTCCAGGTGTAAATTTTGTACAAAAATACCGGTTCATTGACAAAGTTTTTGTTAGTTTAAATCCTGTTAATTCTATTAAGAAGTTTAAAAAAAAATTCTTATATTCCATCAAGAGGTTTATTTAATACATGTATATTCTTATCGTCATACAAATTGCCAAACACGAGGAGTTACAAACATGTGCATGCAGGTCACTTTAAAACTAATGCATCAATATTTTGTGTCTACTGTGTACAAAGTGAATCAATAATCAAAGATATACTGAACATACCTTAAATGATCGAACATCAACCTGTTTTTGGTTTTCTCCACAACACCTAAAAGTTTTCTTTCAAAGCGCCTGAAATCGTCTTCATATTCACCCTCGTTCTTCAAAAACAATATTACAAATGCTTATTATCTCTGATTATACCCCCCACAAACGAAGTTTTGGGGAGGGGTTTATAGGAATCACCTTCTGTCCGTCCGTGCGTCTCTCTAGCTGTCCGTCCGTCCGTCTGTCTAGCTGTCCGTCTGTCGGTGCAAACATGTCCGGTCCTTTTTTACGGAGGAACATTAGAATCTACTACTCCAAACAAAGATTGCCCATGACCTAAGGGTGTGTCATGACCTTGACTCAATGTCATTTGAGGAAGTTCAAGGTCACTGTAAGAAAAAATTCTTCCCGTCCATATCTTTCTTTTGGATAAACTTGGAAGGTTTTAATTTCACACAAAGATTGCATATAACCTGAAGGTGTGTCATGACTTTGACTGAAGGTCATTTGGGAGTGTTCAAGGTCACTGGAAGAAAAATTTAATAATTTGTGTCCGGTCCATATCTTTTTCATGGATACACTTGGTAGGTTCTTATTTCACACAAAGATTCCTCCTGACCTAAAGATGGGTCATGACCTTGGGTCTAGGTCATTTGGGGAAATTCAAGGTCATTGGAAGAAAAATTTCATAATTCGTGTCTGGTACCATATATTTCTTATGGATAAACTTGGTAAGTACTCATTTCACACAAAGATTGCTCATGACCTAGATGTGTGTCATGACCTTGGGTCAAGGTCAATTGGGGAAGTTCAAGGTCAATGGAAGAAAAATTTTATAATTTGTGTCCGGTCCATATCTTTCTTTATTATGGAAAAACTTGAATCTACTACTTCACAAAAACATTGCTTATGACCCGAGGTTGTATCATGACTTTGAACCAAGGTCATTTATGCAAGTTCAAGGTCACTGACAGAAAAGTTCAAAATTGTGTCAGGTCCGTATATTTAGTCCATTTTTTTTATTAGGCTGTGCTTTCGTTTCATTTATAAAAAATATAATGAGCAATTACATTTGCATTAAAAATGTTTAAGCATTTCTCTCTTCTCTTAGATCCATAAAATATTCATGATTTAGCACTTCTAAAAAATCTAGCGAGGGGTATTTTGTCCTTTTTGGAAAGTTCTAGTTTTGACTTGAAAAAAGATTTGGCATGGACAGGGAAATAAATGAGGGGCCCACGATCGCTATAGGTCACATGAGTATCATACAACAATTTTCCAACTTTTGAAATTCACCCCTGTCACCGCGCGATCGGCAAAGCTGTTGCGATCGGTACACGGATTATTAAATTTCTTCGCCATTTTCCTTCAACATCTATGACTATTGAGGTGCAACTAGACATGTTTGACACCTTCATAGTTTTTTACGCATTAAAAATCACTATATCGTTTCTTAACCTTAAGTTTTCTAAGAACATTATTGCCTTTACGTTACACACGAAGCTCGGTTTTTTTTGGTAGGTTTTACCTTATTACGAATACTCGACAGTCCAGAAGGGAATTTTGCAATTGTAAATGGATGTCATATATGTTTTCCAATTTTTAAAGCGATCGGCAACTACTCTATATGCGATCGTACAACGAAGAAAATATATTATGATAAACATGCGATCGTGCAACTTGAAATTTATAAAATACTTTTAATGAATTATAGAAATAGATAACCGGGTGGTATTGGAGTAAAGTTTGTCAAAACGGAACGGGACACCGATTATTTGATTTTCGATAGGGAAAGAACGAATTTGATTGACGTTCTATTCTATTACTTGAATAATGTCTACATTTTAAGAGAAAAAGATTCAAAACTCCTTGGAACCCTAAAATTTGCTATTATTTGATGGTTTGATGGTTGACACTTGATTATTTTGAAAAAAAAATTAATAGTATTCATGCTGCACATGATATCTGGATTAGTATTAGTAGTATTTTTACATCGCTATTTTTGTGTCTCGATTTCCGGTATAGAAAACACGAAACATGGATCATGTTTACTTGTGAGTTTTGATCAATTTTTACCTTATCAATCAACATAGATAGGGGTCTGTGTGCATAATTTCAATTTTAATATAGTGCAAAGTATGTCATTTTGATATGGATTAATTTTTGTTGTAATTACATTCAAGATATATTTCTTTAATAGAAAAAACAAACATGGTAAATACAACAAACTGTGATTAAAAAAAAGGAACAAAATAGGAAAGAAATTGAGTATATAAAGTTCCTTTCAACTGAAACTAATTTTCTTTATTTTAATCATTTTTCTTTTTCTTTAAAGATTAACATAACATTTTGTTTTCTGGACAATTTTGTCTTCAAAATGACGGCAAATGTGTTTGAGCTTGAAAACTACTTCTCTGCATTGTATATAGATTTGTACTTTTTTTATCAACTCTTTTTTCTTGTTGTTGTGGAACAGTAAACATTTTTATGCATTCATGGTGAAATGGATGACTATTCACGTGAAAATTTCCTGAAAATACTTAAATTAAATTGCCAAGGTTTTAGGGACATGAATAAAAAGAGGGCTGTCTTTAAAATATCAAAGGAAAAAAAATCTATTTCTATCAAGACAACACTTTGTCAAATATGATGAAAGCATGATTAAAGTATTATGGGGATATAAGCCTTTTTTTAAGTTCTTTCAAATCAAACTCAAGGGGAATCGCTACGCTCAGTAATAATAACTGTGACATAACATTGGTTTATGAATTTAAATATGACAATGGCAATCATTTTATATGTAGTCATAGACAATCTTTCTTTCTTGTAAGTAAATATATATGGACCAAACTTAGATACACCGGCCTTCTATGTAAAGATATTTAATATTGTACAAGATTATGAATCATCACAATACGTGTATGCGGTTATAAGTGGTGACTTTAATTTAATTTTAGATAAGGATCTAAATTCTATGAACTATAAAAACCGAAATAACCCTAAATCAAGAAAAGAATATGATACATGATAGAGATAAGAAATTCAAAAAAAGATTTTTAGTGAAAATAGTCCAAATTTAAAAAAAAAAGATTTACATTTGAGAAGGATAAAACCCATAAAACAGGCAAGACTTGATTATTTCCTAATATCGGAATCATTACTCAAGGTGGCCCCTTATGTAAAATTTGAAAAAAAAGTTATCGTTCAGATCATTGTCCAGTGGTAAGGGTGTTAAAAATGAATTTCTAAAAGAAAGAGGTTTTTAGAAATGAAACAAATTCTTTATACTTGCTGTTAAAAAATATTTATATTTACAAAAGAAAACAATTAAAAATATTAAATTACAATTTGCATACCCTACATATCATTTTGATAATATTGACTCTATTGAAAATGGTACAATTCAGTTTATGCTAAGTGATTATTTATTTCTAGATTCGTTATCGATGGAAATAATAGGAAAATCAATTTCTTACTCAACTTATAATAAAAGAAAATAACTGAAGAAGAATTTCGTATAGACAAAGAAATCTTAAAATTGGAACATAATTTGTCTCAAGTAAACGTTGAAGAATTAGAAAACAAATATGGAGAATTAGAGAATATTAGAAAATCAAATTTAAGGGCCAATGTATTAGGTCAAAAGTGAAATGGATAGAAAAAGGAAGAAACCTTCAAAATATTTTACCAGCTTTAAATCTAGAAATTATCAGAGTAAGGTTATATCTTAAATTGAAAGGGATGATGGAACAATAATTGATAAACAATATGATATTTTTAATGAAGTTATTCCACGAAAATCTATATAAAAGTAGGGAGAATGTGGAATCAGGAAATATCCATGAAAAATTAAAGATGTATGATGTCTTTAAATTGAACAAAACGGAATCAGAAGGTTTTGAAGTCCCTTTCACGAATTCTGAAGTTCTAAATTACATGTATTTGAAAAATGAGAAAAGCACTGGACCAGATGGGCTCACCTGTGAATTTTTTACTTTTTTTGGCAGGACATATGTGCCTTCAAAACAAGAGCAATAACAACTCATATGAATTATCACATTTAACTGAATCAAATATGTTAGGTATAATAACTTGCTTACCTAAACCAGAACCAAAAAAAAAAAAAACAAAAACAAAAAACAACTCTTTAAAAAACTGGCGCCCAGTCAGTCTGTTTAATTTGATTTATAAAATAGCCTCAGACTTTATTGCTGAACAATTGAAAAACGTGTTGAATGAAATAATAAATAAGGACCAAACTGGCTTTTTGAAGGGAAGGTTCATAGATGAAAATATTAGACTAGTTAATGATTTAATACAATACACAGAACAAAAACAAATTCCAGGCTTATTAATGTTAATTGACTTTGAAAAAGCTTTTGATACTATATCATGGAAGTTTATATTCCAAAATTAGACTTTATTAATTTTGGGGAATCCATTAAAAATTGGATACAAACGTTTTATAATGGAATCAAATCATGTGTCATACAGAATGGAATTTTCTCTGACTACTTGCTCCCACAAAGGGGATGCAGACGGGGGGACCCAATTTCACCATATTTTTTTCTACTATGTGCTGAAGTTCTTGGGATTCTCATTCGAAATAATAAAGACATAAAGGGAATTGTAATTGATGGGGAGAAATGGGTTGAAAATGATTGATTATGTGGATTTCTTATGTGCATGAAAATAAAATTGAATCCAAAGACTGATTTCCTCAGACCCAAATTGTTAAGACTTTTTGAATCAGAATAAGGAATGAAAATTGAGTCTCTGGTTAAGAGGTTAAGATTTTGCTGTGAATATCATTGTGTAAAAAAAATGAGTAACAAATTTTGGAAACAAGTTTTACTTAATTGGGTAAAAATCATTGACTGCAGTGCCAGTCAAAATATATATAGCCAAATTCTTCAGGAACATAATTATATGGTTTACAAAAGAATTACCAAAGAATTAAATTGAACAATTCATCTATATTTTTGAAAAGTTATTTTGACAAAGGCATTGTTTTTATAAGATATATGTTTGACCTTATCGCTTCATATAAGGATACGTGTCTTTGACGATCACCTTTTTTAGGTTAGATATTGTTTTGAGGATAATGTATGTATTTTTAATTCTATAAATATGTAGATCATACTTCCTTGAACCATATCATAACAACAGCAACAAATTATGGTAAATAATAACAACAATAAACTATAACAAGGTTGAAAATCCACCATTCAGTCGACTGAATGGTAACTGAATGCCCACTGAATGGTCACTGAAAAGACCCTTTCCCGTGACTTTTCTTAATCATTCAGTCGACTGAATGGCACATAAATTTAGATATGAAACTGATATACTTTCAGTTATCATTCAATTGCATCCTTTTATTGAAAAATCGACTTTTTTTAGCTTTAAAAATTTCTGTCATTTTTTTTCCTGGTATAATAGAAATAGAGAATATTCAATGTTTTGTAGTTGAATATGGAGTTTATTTCACGAGTGGGACAGAATTTTTTCATATTTTCACGAGTGCGAAGCACGAGTGAAAATATCAAAAAATTCCTGTCTCACGAGTTAAATAAATTCCATATTCAACTACAAAACATTGAATTTTCTGTTTATTACATTTAAAAAAAATCTTTGATTTTTCCTTTACCTCTGTCTTTTTGTAATACAGTCATAGACTCGTGACGTCATAGTTTTGCAGTTGAGACGTCATTGCTATATGACATGAAAACACTGTAAACATGGATTTAGCAACATATTTTTGGTAATTTTGACAGTTTTATTCGCTGTCAAGATGATTTATTTTTTTTCATCTATCTTATTTTATGTCAAGGAAGTTTTTTAAGAATAATCTTCGTTAAGAGAAGGGAAATCGAGATTTTCCCCGCACTTTTGATATTCGTCACACTGTGACAGGATATCATTTTGATATCCTTTCAAACTGTGACAGGATATCATTTTTATTCAATGAATAAATTACAGTATTTCAAGGGTAAAAATGTAATAATTAAATTAATCTAATTCAAATAAATTATGGAGGAAAAAATTAATACAAGAAAAAAAAGTCGTGCATATGGCCAGAATCGATCCGGGTCTCCTGCTTGAGTATCCGCGACGTTATCAATTAAACTACGATTTCTTGTTGAATGCTATGGATTTAAAATCAATAGATTCGTAGAAATCGATTGAAAAATCGGTTCACCTGTTATATCGAGGAGCTGCGATGTGTATATATCTTGTATATCTTTTGTATATTCTATGTTAGTTGCGCGGATTTTGGGGACAGACTGATTAATTACACATCTTCTATTGGGATGATGGCAATTATCAGCGACGGGCACCTGTTCCTGTGTCAGAGATTTGAGATCGCTCTAAATTCTCTATCTAGAAACTTAGTAGAATATCATTAATTTAAAAAGCTAAAAATCTACAATAGTTTTTTTTCTACAAGAGGCATGTATAAATGATTTATTCTATTCATATAAAATGATGTCTTTCGAAAGCTAAAATATCCTGAGGTTTTGACAGTTAAGAAACGAGATTTATGATGTTATGGTTCCTCAAGAAAAGGTGTAAATAATATTCATTCTGCCTCATCATTCAAAACTAAATATTTCCATGAAAAATACACGTATAAGCACTACAGAATGTGTTATACGGCATTTATTCAAATTTTAATTCGACTATTATACCATCATTTTTTATCACTTGAATGTTTTTTGTTTTCTTAATCTAATTAGAAAATTAAAAATCATTTTGAATTAGTATCATTAACATGCTTTTTCAAAAATAAAATTATGATAATCAGTTAGACATATTTTAAAGGTACCGGAATTAATCACGATATGAAAAAAAAAACAATTAAGATTGAATAATAAATAGAGGATATTCAATGTTTTGTAGTTGAATATGGAATTTATTTCAAGAGTGGGACAGGATTTTTGATATTTTCACGAGTGCCAAGCACGAGTGAAAATATAAAAAAATCCTGTCTCACGAGTGAAATAAATTCCATATTCAACTACAAAACATTGAATTTTCTGTTTATTACATTTTTAAAGAAAATATTTGATTTTTCCTTTTGCCTCTTTCTTTTTGTAATACAGTTATATGCTACATGACGTCATAGTTGAGCAGTTGAGACGTCATAGCTTAGTGAGGTGAAAACACTGTAAACATTAATTTATCAACATATATTTGGTAATTTTGACAGTTTTATTCGCTGTCAGAATTATTTATGTATTTCCATCTACCTTATATAAGGTCAAGGAAGATTTTTTTTACAACAATCTTCGTTATAGGAAGGATCATCGAGAGTTTTCCCGCATTTCTGATATTCGTCACACTGTGACAGGATATCATATTGATATCCTTTCACACTGTGACAGGATATCATTTTTATTCAATGAATAAATTGCAGTATTTCATGGGTAAAAATGTAATAAATCTTTATTCAAAACATTGCGTCATTGTTAAGAAAAATACCTGATTATAAATTAATAAGCTAGTGAAAAAAATCGCTTAATTGAGACTAAAATGTCACTGAATGGTAGCGAAAAGGTCACTGAAAGACGACAGAAAGGTCACCGAAAGTCGACGGAAAGGTCACTGAAAGTCAATGGAAAGATGACCAAAGTTGACGGAAAGGTCACACAAAGTTGAAGGAAAGGTGTTCGCTGAAAGGTGTCTTAAATGTGACTGAAAGGCAACTGAAAGGTCACTGAAATGTATTTGCCACTCAGTGGCTGAATGGCCACTGAAAACACTGAAAGTCGCCTCTTTAAGTTTTAACTGAAAGGTCTTGTTTCTTCTTGTGTATTTCAAAGCATAGAAATTTGATAAATTATTGTCGAATTGATCGATAAAATTTGCATAGAAACTGTTTGACATATCTAATAACGGTGAATTCTTTACAATAGATAATTATCTAAATCAATGTTTTTCTCAAATTATATTAACAGCTGGTTACATACATCCATAACCTATTAAATTTACCGCCTACAATACTTTTTTTGTTCAATGTTTTGATCATTGTTGCCCATCACGTGTTGACAGGGGTAATATTGGTTTGTGTTTAAAACCACCAGAGGCTAGGACACTCATAATTTTGAAATGGGCAAAGAAGACGGTACGGTGTGAGCTTTATTTTACCCTAAAATGTATCCCCCTCCCCCAAAATAGGAATTTTTTAAGTCCAAAAAGGCATAACTCTATCAAAAATGGTGGAATCCCACATGTACCTAAAACAGAACTTGACCTAGATATTCATGATAATAATAATAATAATGATCTTTATTCAGGTAAAGGCATTGAGTAATGTACAATAACATTTAGGTGTGAGAATTAATAGTATAAAAAATTATAAATAAATAAATATACATAATTTAAGAGATCAGTTATAATACTAATTGACTTATAAATCTTATTTTTATATAATTCAAATAAATAGATTATATAAAATATGCCTAAACCCAAGGATAGCCCATGAAAGCCAGTATTCATCTGATAAATCTGTATGTATTACCAAATTTCATTTCAGTATGTGCATATCTGCCAAGAAAATAATCTGCAAATAATTGGAATACGGAAGTCCAAGGGCATAACTCTTAAAAAGGGTATAAAATGATGCGATAGTACCCAAAACAGAACTTAGCCTAGATATTTATCTGATAAATCTGTATATTAAGTTTCATTTCAGTATGTGCAACCTCTGCGAAGAAAATGAACGGAAACTTCAAATAATTAGAAATTTTCTCAGTCAAAGGGCATAACTCTGTCCAAATGGAACCCCGGAACAGAACTTAACCCAGATATAAATGTTATATATCTGTATTCAAAATTATATTTCAAAATGTGCAATGGTTGTGAAGAAAATGAAGGAAACTAGGTGGATCGACAGACCTACAGACAGACCGACCGACAGACAGCAGCAAAGCAATATACCCTCCGTTCTTGGAGGGGGGCATAATTAAAGTTCAAGTTTGTATTTTATCCCCCTTCAATAATTTTTAAAATTTACGCAGACAGGCTGGTTAAATAAGGTTAAATTTTGTTGTTTTGTGTGAAAACATACACCAACATATGTAATACAATTTGCGCAAACATTTTTGATGAAAAAAAATAAAATCAACGGAAAATATATGAATATAATCAATGGAATTTGTTCAGATATAAAACGAACACAGGATAGTTATATTTTTGTCATAAAAGAGGTAATTTCCTCCTTTTTATGCTTTATGAATTTGTAAAATATACCAGTCGTTTCGAATTACAAAAAATATTAACCCGAGAAAAGTTAGTATTATTCGTTTCTTGATGTTGTTGTTGATGGAGATTGACATTACATACCTGTTTTAAACAAACTTTATAAACATTTTCTTTCGATAAGGTGGACCATTCCCGGTATAGAGTATCCAAGATGTGGGAAAATGTTTTTTCTTTGTCACTGCCCCCATGGGTCTCTTCTGTACTTAAAAACTCTTCGTCTTCGTCTGAACTGTCATCTTCGCTATCAATATTATCCCATTTGTTTGTCAAAAATATTACATCTTTTATATCGAAGAAGGGCATCTCGGCTTGTTTGTCTACCACAACTTTCAGAATCCGCAGCAACTAGTTAATCAAAATGATTCAAAACAAACGAAAACATATTCGTTAATATCTACAAACACATTTGAAATAATATTGCATATTTTTCCTTAAAAATCTCTAAGAGTAATTCTATGTTGACTTAGATTTTCATCTATCAAATATGTGTACTAAATTTCATTCCAGTATGTGCAACCTCTGCTAAGAAATGAACGATACTGCAATTAATTGGAATTTTTGTAAGTCCAAGGTGCATTTCTGTCAAAATTGGCGCCATCGTATCCAGCACATAAATTAATCTAGATATTCATCTGATAAATCTGTATACCAAATTTCATTTCTGCATGTGCAACGGCTGTGAAGAAAATGAAGGCAAAAGGAGTGGACCGACAGACCAACAGACAGCAGCAAAGCAATATGCCCTACTTTCTTGGAAGGGGGGGGGGGCATAAAAAGATAAACCACTTCAATAGTTGCAGCTAAAGGATTAAAGGTTGAGCTTTGAAGATCATTCGGACGCATGCCTGATGTGAAATTGCTAATTAGATTTTAAATTAAAACAATTTACCTGAATCCATAGGGACTTTATTTCTCAAAGTCTAATAAGCAAGAGCATGCTATGCAAACTATTTATGTCCTGAAAGGGGGCAAGTTTCGAAGGTCGATAATTTGATGCATTAATATTTCTTTTCCTTGTAGACTGTGCCATGAATCCAATTAAACATATTTACAAGAGGCCGATGGTCCACATCGCTCACCTGAGCACATTTGCTTAGAATGAAAAAAATCAGTTAAACACTAAAGAGTTTACATGGGATGGGGGTTGAAATTTGAATTACCTGATAATAATATCATTGCATACTAATATAACAAATGGTTTGCTTTTCTTAAGACGTAGAGTTTTTCCTATAAACCCTGTCATTCATTTTCAAAAAATTGACCCTATTGTGGTCCAGCACTACCTTTGTGGGATCATTTAAACTAATTTGATTTTACACTACCTGAGGATGCCTCATTATCAATATGATTAATCATGGCTTTTATGTTCTTGAGAAAAAGATTTTTTATGCCCCGCCATGAATATGGTCAGGGTATATAGTGTTTGTCATGTCCGTCTTCCGTCTGTCCTTCCGTCACACTTTGCGTTTAGCTCCGTTCAAAGCTAAGTTTCAAAAAAACTATCCAAGATATTTTCATCAATCTTCATATGCTGATAGATATTGATGAGAGCTATGCAAATGCATCAACATTTTTTTTACCTTGACCTTTCCTTTGACCTTAACCCCACTTTTTTTTAAAATTAGTGTTCAGCTCAGTTTTAAAAATACCATTCAAGATAGTGTTATCAAACTTCACAATTTGATACACACTTGCACGGATGATGCATCGAGGGATGAACACTACCAGACTTGCCTCGGATGCTGGATCTGACCTACATTTTCCAGATGAGTGACCAGGTTAATGTTTTTTGGAGCAGGTCCATTCCTAAGGAACTATAAGCCCTACTAGGACCAAACTTGCATGGATGATGCATCTAAGTATTGACACTACCAGACTTGCTTTGGATGCTGGATCTGACCTACATTTTCCAGATGAAGGTAAGATTAATTTTTTTGGAGCAGGTCCATTTCCGAGGAACTGTAAGCCCTACCCAAACAAAACTTACACGGATGATGCATCTTAGGATGTACACTACCAGACTTGTTTCGGATGCTGGATTTGACCTTTATTTTTATTTCCAAGTAACTATAAGTCCTACCTGAACCAAACTTGAAAGGATGATGCATCTGGGTATGGACACTACCAGACTTGCTTCGGATGCTTGATCTAACCTATATTTTCATTCCTAAGTAACTATAATTTCTGCCTGAAGCAAACCTGCATGTATGATGCATCTAGGGATGAACACTACCAGATTTGCTTCGGGTGCTACAACTGACCTTTATTTTCATCCCAAGTAACTATAAGCCCTACTTGAACCAAACTTGCATGGATGATGCATCTAGGGATGTGCACTACCAGACTTGCTTCGGACGCTGGAACTGACCTACATTTTCATTCCCAGAAACTATAAGCCCTGTCTGAACCAAATTTGCATGGATGATGCATCTAGGGATGGACACTACCAGACTTGCTTCCGATGCTGGATCTAACCTATATTTTCCAAACAAGGGACAAGGTTAAAGTTTTGGGAACAGATCAATCCCAATAAATTTGATGTTTTTGATATCCTCAGTATTAACAAAGTTAGGAATATTTGCTCACACTATACATGTTTTTCACGCTACATGTGTAGAAATGTGTATATGCCATGAAAGGGGTTAAACACAACTTTCAAGAATATTGTTGTTGGGATAAATTCTAGATGTTAAGAAAATATGATGTGAGATTTGCATTTAACTTACACTGATAACATTCGTCAAGGTAAGCTTCGTAATCTTCGCAGTACTGTTAAGGCTTCCCGGAGCTTAAAATGCATTTAAAACGTAACACTGCATTGCAAAGTTGATTTTGAGTTTTATTTTTAAGTTATGTACTTAAGTACGCCTGAGTCATATAGAGAGTTCTCTAGGCTACACATAAACATATTTGTTACGATATCATATGACCTTGTTGATCATGTGACGATCATTTCTTCTTTTTTGGAATGTTTCACATAAATCGCTTCGGCGCAGATTATAAACACAATTATTATTAATTTTTTTTGTCACATAAATAAACTCTTTGCATTCTTGTGAACCCGAAATGTGCTCGGGAAAAGTTAAACTATTTCATTGGTACAATTTATTTCAAATTAACTCAACTTACCGAAAAATCTGAGGGTATTTTCCGCTGAATATTGTAACCTGTTTTAAAACAAAGCCATCATACATTTTTCCCAAGCAGGATTCAATTAGGTTGGAAACTCCTCTTACATATTTCCACAAAAGATATTAAATAAATCCTCATTAATAACCTGCGCCAGGCACTTTTATACACATATTATGAAATCTGCCTCTGTCCACGGGTTTAAAAAAAGGTAAATGTCAAACGTTTATTTTCCTAAGTACTTTTAATATGCTGACTCAAAGCAAAGTTATCTAAATTATTCGGATACATTAGATTTTTGGAAAAAAAATGCTAACACGTTTATTTAAAACTAGCATTCTGCATTTTTATATGCAGATTGAAATAAGTTGTAAATTTTATGACACTCTCCCTATCTTTACAGCTCAAATATGCAGTGACTTGACGTCATTTTCGATTATGACGTCATACATTTGTAGTTCAGAGAAGTACATACACATAGTACACTACAATGTTCTCTGGGAAGCCTTATCGTACCTGCGGTTTATTACCTATGTTTTATTAAAGACATCATTCTAGATATTTTTATCAAACTTCATATCAAACTTCGTATGTTGATACATATTGAGGAGAGATTTGGAACTGCATCAACATTTTTGACCTTGACCTTTGCTTAAACATTGACCTCACTTTCCTAAATAAGTGTCAAACATCATAAGCTGATATATAGTGAGGCACGCATTTCAAGTGTATCATCATTTTTAACCTTTACATTTCTTTTGACCTTGACCTCACTCTTATCCATTTTGTTTAAGTCAGTTTTACAGAAACCATTTATAATTATATTTTCAACTTCATTTGCTGATACTTACTGATGAGAGCTTTTCAACTGAACAGTTTTCGACCTTGGTATTTCCTTTGACCTTGACCTCACTTTAATGAAATTAGTTTTAAACTTTATATGCTGATACATACTAATGTAAGCAATTCAGCTGCATCACTTTTCAAGATATTCTGATCAAATTTTATACATATACAAATTTTCATGTTGCTTTACAATATATCCACGGCGGGGCATTTATGACCTATGGACAAATTTCTAGTTTCTATATATTCCTATGTAAAACTTTGATCCTATTTTATGGCCGACCCTACACCCGGGGTCACGAATTGAATGATATTGATTCAACACTACCTTAGGATGCCTCCTTTAAGACATGACCAATCATAGCTTTTCTGTTCTTAGAAAGAGGACTTTAAAGAATTTTCGGATGTATTCCTATGTTAAACTTTGATCACCCATTGCGGCCCCACCCCCTTCATAATTCAAACAATTTGAAACTATACAAACTGAGGATGCTTCCATATAAATATCAAGAGCCATTGCTTGGTTGTTCTTGAGAAGATTTTTTAATGATATTTTATATGTCTATGTGAAACTTTGATCCCCGACTGTGGCCCTACCCTACCCCAGGGGTTATGATTTGAACAAAGTTGAATCTACACAACACAACCTTAGGATGCTTCCATATAAACTTTACAAATCATGGCTTTGCTGTTTTTAAAAAGAAAACTGTAAAAGAATGTCCTATTTTTTATGTTAAACTTTAATTATCGTCCATTGTGGTCTAATCCTACCCCTTGGGGATAGAAGTGAACAAACTTGAATCTACACAAAATGAAGATGCTTCCATAAAAGTATGACCATCCATGGCTTTGCTGTTCTTGAGCTTTTCAACATTTGTTTCCTATATATTTCTATGTAACTTTGATCACCCATTGTGGCCCTACCTACTTCGTAATTCGAACAATTTGAAATTACAAAATAAATATTAAGAATAATTGCTTTGTTGTTCTTGAACAGATGTTCAACAATTTTTATGCGCGCAGATCGAAAGATCCGAGGCGTGAATTATTTTTGTCCTGTCTGTCTATCTATCTTTCTGTCTGTTTGTCTGTTAATCTGTTTGTCTGTTAATCTGTTTGTCTGCAAACTTTAACCTTCGCCATAACTTTTGAACCATGAATGAAAGAGACTTCATGTTTGGTATGTATACTCCACTAGTAAAGCTCTTTCAAATGACACTAAGGTCAATGACCTTGTGATCCTGACTGTGACCTATATGCTAAATTTTTTTTCTGCAAACTTTAACCTTCACCATAACTTTCGAACCATAAAAGATAGAAAATTCATATTTGGTATGCATACACCACTGATTAAGTTCTTTGAAATGACACCATGGTCAATGAACTTGTGACCTTGACTGTGACCTATACGCTAAATATAGTTTTTTTATCGGCAAACTTTAACCTTCCCCATAACTTTTGAACGGAGAAAGATAGAGACTTAATATTTAACATGCATACTGCACTAACTAAGCCATTTCACATGACACCAAGATCAATGACCTTGTGACCTTGACTATGTCCTATATGCTAAAAATAGCTCTTTCGAACCTTCACCATAACTTTTGCACCATGAAAGATAGAAACTTCATTTTTTGGTATGCATACTTCACTAATAAAGTTCTTTCAAATGATACCAAGATCAAAGACCAAAGACCTTGTGACCTTGACTGTGACCTATAAGCTAAAAATATGTTTTTTTTAACTTTTTGCTTCCGGGCGCATAGTGTTTCAAAAACACATCTTGTTTTCCTATATATTTCTATGTACAACTTTGATCCCCCACTGTGGCCCCACCGTAGCCCAAGGGGTCAAGATTTGAACAAACTTGAATCTATACTACCTTAGAATGCTTCCATACACATATGACCAATCAAGGCTTTGATTTCTTGAGAAGAAGAGTTTTATAGAATTTCCGTTTGTATTCTTATTTGAAACTTTAATCAGCCATTGTGGCCCCGCCCTACCCCCAGTGGTCATGATTTTGAATAAACAGAAATCTACAGTACCTGAGGATGCTTCTACGATTTTCCCTCTATATTCCTATGTAAAACTTTCATAATCCATTGAGGACCCGCTCTAACCACTCCTCCCCCGGTGGGTCATGATTTGAACAAATTGGATTATACACTACCTAAGGGTGCTTCCATATAAGTTTCATCTTTCTTGTGATTCTGGAGAAGTAGATTCCATTATTTTTAAAGGATACCATTAATTTTTCACTAATTCATAATTATCTCCTCTTGAAAAAGGGTGTGGCCCTTCATTTGAAGAAACTTGAATCTTCTACACCCAAGAATAATTTATGGGAAGTGTGGTTGAAACTGGCCCTGTGGTTCTTGAAAAGAAGTCGAAAATGTAAAAAGTTTACAGAGAGACGGACAGACCGACGGACGCCGGACAAAATATTATCATAAAAGCTTACTTGAGCCATCGGCTCAAGTGAGCTAATAAAAGTTGCGGTAAACACGTAGGTTTGTTTTCAGAATTTGGGGGATGGAAGTATGAAAGATCGATTTGTTCACGTTTTCGCCTTTTAAAAATCATATTGGGTATGTAGCTACATGTACGTCGTACTTGGTCGTATTTTGGGGTGTTTAAGTCATTAGAACTCAACAGACCGTAGCACTTACGCATGCTTGCTTATCCTATATATTGGTGTTTGAGTTTTTTATTTTTAAATAATCGATGTTTGAATTTGGAACATAAAGAATATTTTGAGAAGTGTGTGTTCTTAACAATCCAAAGCAGTTTTGAATTGTTAGTAGGCTGATGTGTAGATTGTATACAAGTAAAGCTTTTTGAGAAAGCTTACCGTCTCTAGCAACAACCTTAAACAGTAAGTGATCTAAACATATCAGGCCGTATTATTCTTTTGAATTTCTTGATTTTGTTTTTCTACATTAGCTTTTTACTGACATTAGCCCTACCACGGTTGTCGCTCGTTCATCTTCGTAAAATTTGACTGGCTGGGAACTTTAGGCAAACCTCGGGTGATTCAATTACATTCTTCAAACAAGGGAAAAAGAATTGTAAAAATTTTAAAGCCTGCAAGTAATAAAAATCAGATTTTATTTTCAATGAAATTAAAGAGACCTTTTTAATTATTGCTTTAATAAAAATATAATGTTATATAGAATTGATTACTGCTGATTTTGTTGTTCGTTTTGTCATTTTTTAAGATTGAAAATCTTGCAAAATTGTTAAGTCGTAGAAAAATTAGTTCATCAGAAAATTATCTCCTTTGCCTTGAATAGCATTTTAATCAATAAAATAATTCAAAATTTTCTCATCGTGCAATTTCTACCAATCACAAAAGAGAGGAAGTGCATAGTCGGAACACTGTAAAAAACTTCAACTACATAATACCGTCTTACAAGGGAGACGGTAATGAGATTGTAGTATTTCCCGAACGGCCTTACACGAAGGAAACGAGAATAAATTACGAATTGTAAAAAATGCATACATGAACAGTATTCTTGACTATTATGATGTAAATATTAAAAATAGCGTCATTTTTAGTTAAATTCGTTTTGTTCAATTTTTAGCTCATCTGAGCCGAAGGCTCAAGTGAGCTTTTCTGATCAAAATATGTCCGTTGTCTGTCGTCGTTGTTGTCGTTGTCGTTGTTGTCGTTGTCGTCGTAAACTTTTCACATTTTCATCTTCTTCTCAAGAACCACTGGGCCAATTTCAACCAAACTTGGTACAACGTATCCTTGGGTAAAGAGGATTTAAGTTTGTTCAAATGAAGGGCCACGCCCTTTTCCAAGGGGAGATAATCATGAATTTGTTAAAAATTAATGGCATTTTTAAAAAATCTTCTTCTCCAGAACCGCTGGGCCAGGAAAGATGAAACTCGTGTGGAATCATCCTCAGGTAGTGTAGATTCAAGTTTATTCAAATCATGACCCCCGGGGCTAGGTCGGGGCCAAAATGGCCGACCCTAGTTTTTCATAGGAATATATAGGAAAAATATTTAAAAATCTTCTTCTCCAGAACCACTGGGCCAGGAAAGATGAAACTCATGTGGAATCATCCTCAGGTAGTGTAGATTCAAGTTTGTTCAAATCATGACCCCCGGGGCAAGGGTGGGGCCAAAATGGCCGACCCTAGTTTTACATAGGAATATATAAGAAAAATCTTTAAAAATCTTCTCCTCCAGAACCACTGGGCCAGGAAAGATGAAACTCATGTGGAATCATCCTCAGGTAGTGTAGATTCAAGTTTGTTCAAATCATGACCCCCCGGGCAAGGATGGAGCCAAAATGGCCCACCCTAGTTTTACATAGGAATATATAGGAAAAATCTTTAAAAATCTTCTTCTCCAGAACCACTGGGCCAGGAATGATGAAACTCATGTGGAATCATCCTCAGGTAGTGTAGATTCAAGTTTGTTCAAATCATGACCCCCGGGGCAAGGGTGGGGCCAAAATGGCCGACCCAAGTTTTACATAGGAATATATAGGAAAAATCTTTAAAAATCTTCTTCTCCAGAACCACTGGGCGAGGAAAGATGAAACTCATGTGGAATCATCCTCAGGTAGTGTAGATTCAAGTTTATTCAAATCATGACCCCCGGGGCTAGGGTTGGGCCAAAATGGCCGACCCAAGTTTTACATAGGGATATATAGGGAAACCTTTTAAAATCTTCTTTTCAAGACGTCAAAGCTATGATTAGTGATATTTATATGGAATCATCCTCAGGTAGTGTAGATTCTAGTTTGTTCAAATGATGAATGCTTGGAGGGGGGGGGGGTAAATTCAAGCCCGATGTGCTCAGGTGAGCGCTGTGGCCCCTGGGCCTCTTGTTTGATTTAAAAATCTGTTATATCTGTTGTACAAAAAATGACTCGCACAAAAAATCGCAACTGCATTGAAAAACATTTAAATAAACAAAATCACTAAAATCTGTCCAATAATTTTCAAAAGATTTGACCTATTAAAGACGTAATTTTCTAACCTTAAATATCCATCCTGTATTAGATACTCTGAAGCTAATTCAAAGCAGTTTAGAAAAAAAGGGATTTACCATTATCAATTTTCAAAAATATAATTACCCGAGCAGTAATCAATTAATAATTAAGAATGCATTTAGATTTAGGGAAACAAGCAAATGTTTTAAAATAAATAAATACTATGAATATTCTAAAGTGGAAAGATGTACTTGTATATGTTTATTAAGAATAGAAAAAACGATTATTTATTAACTTTTTATTGGATTGAATTAAAAAAAAAATCTTCAAGGACAGGTCACATTCCGCTCTTACATATTGAGCATGAAGATTATATGTCTACCTGTACTGAGAATATGACACATTCCGCTCTTACATATTAATACTAAAACATGGAGATTATATGTCTACATATACTTATGCATTCAGATTTTGTGAATCTGAGGATATTATGGATCGGATACCTTAATCAGTTTCCATGGTGGTGATCAGTTTAATGCATCGTTTTTGAAAGGAAAAGAGTTTTTGACTGACAATTACAGAATTACTATTGTCACAGATGAAAATGTACCATCGAACATTTTGACAATTACTTTGCATATTTTTGATTCAAAATTCTCACATTTGTTTTTAATTTAATAAGTTGTCATATTTGCTTCAATCTGTCAGATTAATCTATATTGAAATATTTAATTATCTTAATCATTTTAATTAGCCATGAGTGATATGCCCAGATGGACTCTGCTTTGTGTGACTTAATTATTGTTTATTTAAAATCATAATATTTAATTCTACTTGTAAATCAAATTAACCCATATTATATATTACTCAAACTTATCAATTATCAACCATGTCTATAAATACAAATTTTTGTTAATATTCGGTGAATTTGAATCGGGACGCGCTTGTCCTTGATACTGTCCGACCTGACGAGAAATAAAGGTCTGCAAATCGTAAAGCGTATCCTACGCGAGGGTGTGATAGTACATAGAGTACAATAATTCAACAAAAAATGTATCGAATCAGACCTCTTTTTGCTTAATACAAAAATGATTCAAAAAATTAAAATAAAACACACCTCAATAAATACAGAAAAAAATATTACGCAAATCCCATGACTTATTTCTCCTATTTTGTTGAGATTTCTAAAATATTTGGGCGTTTTAAATTGTAATGTGAAAAAATAATTATATCAGGAAACAAACTAATCAGAAGAAACCCTTGTTATTTTCCATTTGAATATTAACCTAATGTGTGAAAATTGTATTGAACAAGTTTACCCGGTTTTCTCGGAATCCTCCAGCATTTGCAGCGTCTACGACAAATATGAAGCATGAAGCATTAGGAAGATAATCGAAAAGAATTTCATCGAGAGATTTCTTGAAACCAATACCAGGTGTATCAACGAGTACCATGTGGTTCTATAAAAATGGAGAAATATGAATCATTCACATTGTCATTTACTTTAAAAGCATTGCATTCTTTCAAACTTATTCAACTTATATGAAGAGAATGTAATTTGTTTTAAATTATTCGTTCAGATTTGTATTATACTAGTAATATATAGATGCACATTAACCTGCAATGTTTCAGAGGACATGTAAATATCGACGTAGTGTATGTCTTTCCCGTTGATCTGTTTCTTTTTGTCGAGTTCTGTGTAACTGCGAAGTTTTTCAAACAACATTGTAGGGCCTTCAATGTCCACGGAACATAAAAAATCGTTTTCTGTAGTGTAAAATTCTATTTTTTCTACTTTTGATTTGCGAATTCTACATACGCATGCGGTCGAGGCTAGGGTTCTCGGTTCAAAAATTTGGCGTCGTAGCAGTTTGTTGATAAATGAAGTCTTCCCTGCACTCGTGTCACCTGAAAAAATGTTGTTTAATTCAAATATACGAGGGCAGTTCAAAAATTTCGCGGACTGTGCTATAATTAATTTACTCTTACAGACGTCATATAGTTATAAAATTTCACAGAAATATGTATCTTAAAAATTCCAATAAATATTGGGCAAAATTTCTGTATTTTAAATAAGTTCTACGAAAATTATCGATATGTTGATATCGCTGATGAAGATGTACGGAGCACGACAAAAAACTGAAGCAAAAGCTTGCGGAATCCAAAATTTAACTCATTAATTTTCTATAATTCGCGATATTTTTCGACAATTTTCTCAAATGTATCTATAAGTTGTTCTATGTTTATGTATTAAGATTTCTGACATGCTATTTGAAGTACTAACAGAAATATAGTGATCTTTTTTCTAATGCGATTCCCCTGAAAACGACTTTGAAAATGTCGTCTCCTGAATTTACGGCGCACCACCCTTTTGTTAAATTCTAAAGGTTTAATACTCGAGATATCGCCAACATAGATCCAATATATGCATAGTAGTAAACTAGGGTATTCGTGACATTCGTCCACAAATAGCAAAATGAAATTTAAGACCGTTAGAGCTCTGTAAAATGCTATGCGGGAGGACGGGAAGAAGATTATCTTAGATTAACTTTATCCGGACTGTAAAGAACGTTATAGATCCGTTTTATATAACATAACTTGCTTACGTCACAATGAGTTACGTCATAAACGTATTACTCCGCTTGACGTTAGTTTTAAAAGCCTTATTCTGGGGGGTTGGGGGAATTGTCTCATTGTCTGCACTGCAATCAGATGATAAGGAATGAAGCTTATTTCAACTTATTTTATACGATATAACAAAACCTGGGGCAGTTTACGCTTTGTTATAAACCGCTTTGCAGTTTATAAAGCGTAAACTGCCCCAGATTATGTTATATCGTAAAATATAAGTTGAAATAAGCTTCATTCCGTAAATGACGTCACCTTGTTCGACATGTACATCATAATATTTTTCTTTAATTTTGAAAAATCCATGCTTTACATTATCATGTGCATGGCTTCCATCTTTGAAGAAAATTCGACAACGCCCATGCCCAGGATCTAATTCACGATCCCGAAATTGGCGGTTGAACGCGCTACATACTACTCCTTAGACGCAATTTTCCATAGCTTTGTACTACATGTATAAATAATATATATAAACTGAGTTTCAAATATTTTACACTTAAGATGAACAATAATTTTAAATAGTTTATTGCAATCTTCGCCCTTCACTCAACTAATTTTTTCCGAAAATATCTGTAGCTATTTTGGTATAGTATTCTTACGCTATATAAATCCTTAAAATACTATGCGAAAATAGTTTGGTATTGACTATAATCAATCTTTGAACGTTTTTCTTGCGTCTTTTCAGTACTGATTATCTATTTTCCCAAATAAAAATGTTCCCAAACAACAACCTGTTCATTATTATTGATCACAAGTAGATTTAACAAAATCTTTTCTTAGAAAAAAAATCTTAGCTCGATGAATTAGTAGCGTAACCGCCTATCAAGCTGATTTACTCCTTGTGTACCTTTTTGGGAAATCTACGGCGAACGCTTAGTGCAATATTTATATCCGAATCCCAGCAGGCACACAACATTGATAAAAAACTTTGATCAACGTTGATTATATATGTTGAAGTTTAACGTTTAAGTTATGTTAGATTTTGAAAAGTGAGTTCAACGTTGAAACCTTAACGTTGATTCAATGTTGAAAATCAATGTTGATTAGACATTTTAAAAGTTAATTCAACGTTGTTTTTTTTTTTTAATTTTCCCGTGAGGGGGCGAAGGAAGGGCATTACTTACTTAAAATTTTAACCGCTTTATTACAGGTTACTATAAGATGCCTTCATAATTTTATAAAGGAAAGCATACGGTATATAAAAAATCTATAATGTAAACATTTATTTTACTTCCTATCAATAGATGTGTTACTAAAGATTTAACCAAAATACATAATACATGTAAAAATTAATCATGTTAAAACACCTGAGCATTTACAAACGTTCTGTATATTCACATGTGGTCATGAAATAGTCCAGAACATGAAACCATTGCAAGATAAGATGTAAATCTTAAACGGTACCACTTTTGATGCATCAGATACGCATTTCAACAAATCATGTCTCTTCAGTAATACTCTGACATGCCGAAAGGTTTAATTTATGGTGGAATGCCACATCAACTTTTTATTTTATAGATCTTTAAGTCATCCTTTTTAAATAATGGTTTCAGCATTGAAAGGCCGATATTAGCTCTTCATTATTTTATATGAATTTTTTTTGTATTTTTTCAAAGAAAGTGAAATCAAGATGTGTTTGTGAAACACTATGCGCCCAGCGGCAACAAAGTTAGGATAAGCTATTTTTAGCATTAAGGTCAAGGTCACAATGTCATTGACCTTGGTGCCATTTGAAAGAGCTTTATTTGTGGAGTATGCGTACCAAATATGAAATCTCAATCTATCACTATTCAAAAGTTATAGTGAGGGTTCAAAAAGCTATTTTTAGCATATAGGTCACAGTCAAGGTCACAGATTGATTGACCTTTGAAAGAACCGGATTTGTGGAGTATGCATACCAAATATGAAGTCTCTATCTTTCATGGTTCAAAAGTTATGGTGAAGGTTAAAGTTTGGGACAAACAAACAAACAGGACAAAAACAATATACGCCCTTGATCTATCAATCCGGGCGCATAAAAATTATTTATATCCAAATAAGTTGTTTTCGAGTTAAAAGTTTGCTTTGAATGAATGTATTATATGAATATCTAATAAATTGTGTTAAAAAAGGCTGGTAAAACTTTTTTTTTTTATAAAAAAATATTTATGAAAATAAACACATTATTTGTGAATATTCTTTAAACCTATGGTTTAAAACACCATAAAACTAGTCACAACTGAGGACAACATGTTTGTCAATCATATTATAAAAAGAAATTGAATCGAAATCGAGAAATTTTAGAAAAATTATTTTTTTTTTAATATTTGGACCTTACCCGATCAAAGTTAAACTGATCCCTATCAAAATTGATACAAAATGAATAAAATGCTAATTAATTGCCTCTTCATGTATTTACAATGAAGAAATCTATTTGATTGTCAAGTTCAATAATGTTTTAACCCTTATAACACCTAATCAGACTAGTGTTCTTGGGAAAATGTTATTTATTTCCAATAATTGTATAGTTATGGTTGGGCTCGGTTTAATTTTGATCGGGATTGTCCAAAATTAAAAAAAAAATCATTTCTTTAAAATTTGGCCATTTCGTTTCAATTTCTTTTATAGATATGATTAATGAACATGTTCTCACAACTTGTGACTGTTTTTAAGAAGATTTGAACCACAAGTTTAAAAAATATTCAAAAAATATGTGTTTTATTTTCATGAATATATTTTTATTAAAATTTTTAAAATATTTTTACGTCTTCTCTGAGTGGACATAGTGGTGCAGTTTTTTTTATCATTGTCCTCATAATGTACAATTTGATGTAATAAATATTTGTATAATGAAAGATATTTAAATTGCGTTTAATCTCAAATTTTTATTCACAAATTATATTTCAGTGAAAATTGACGAACACTTTTAAGACTCTCAAAACTTGTTATGCTGTGTTTTTGAATAGTTTCCGGATGTCCTACTGCGCATGCTCTTAATTCGAACTTTGGCAAATTCGTACTGAATTCATATTTATCATTTGTAAAATTCCTATGTTTACCATCCTTGTAAGTTAAATTAGGTAGTATTGATATACGATAAGTGCGACTTTGTCAATTCCGACCTCGTTATGGTCTGACAGTTTTAGTTGGCAATTTAACTCAGTTTGAATTCAATGTTGAATCAACGATAAATTTTCAACCTTGAAAGGTCAACGTTCAATCAATACTGTATCTAGATTTATCAAGTCTTATATTCAACGTTTAAACAACGTTTTGTGCCTGATGGGAATATATTTAATTGTCCATCTCAAATGTATGCTAAAGTAATAAATAAGTTTATAAACTTCAATGGGAATTGAAGTGGGTCGGTACCCATCCTGTGGGACCGAAGGTCTTCTCAGAAGATTTGATCACGTGACCGACCCACTTTAATTCCCATTGAAGTTTATGGACTTGTAATTTATTTTTTGAATATTATACACTTCCATTTAAAAATACTATTAAAGCAATAGCTGGTGTTTTTTTTTACATTGGTTTTCTTCCCAATTTTGAAATGTTGAATTATAGCATCGCGTCACAAGATATTTGCTAAGACACTAATGCATTGATTTACATAGTAAAAGACCTATTCTCTTTAGTAAACATTTTCCTGGTACATGTATTAGCTTGTTCAATTAAAAAAATCAGATACTATACGTCGCTCTGAATATATTTTTTGTAATGACAACGTATGTTTCTTTAAAAAGTAAAAATGTACTTCCAGCACATAATTTTACAGCATTATTGAATGAATTAGGTTTAGATATTTTTTGTTTAAAAAACATGTATTAAAATTTGATTCAGTGAATAAGTCACTTTCTGACTTTCTTTTCTTTAAAAAATCTGTTAATTTTATTTATTCTAGGCTACATTTTTGTACATTTACAGCCTCTGAAGTCATAAAGTAACTATATAACTATCTCTTACTTACTACGAATTTGTCAGAATTCCTGACTTTTCTTGAATTTTAACATCTCTCTTGTGAAAGTATACTAAACAACAGGGAGCTTGTGACTTCAGAATACACAAGGGGGGATATGTCGCTCAAAACTTTATTCCCGCATGTATGATCATAGCCGTCCCGGAAAGCAGTACAAGGGATTGCTTTGTCTGCTTTCTAGAGCAGTTTCAGAACAATCCCTGAGCATTGCATTCTTGTACAGCTTTAGTGTCAGATTGGATCTGATTAGTATTGAAAATACCTGCAACAACAACAATTGCTTCCGTGGACTTTATTTCTTTTTGTTTTCTCACTATGATGTCCGGCAAATTTGGAAGCTCTTTTTTGAAGTGTTCTTGAAATTCCTCATTTTGAAAGAGTTTCAGTAAATACTGGGTGATGGACATTGTCTTCTCCATCGCTTCATCGGCTGAGAAACTAGAACATATCAAGCGAAACAATGTAAACATGTATTAAGTAAAATTGTATGCTTAGTACAATACATTCTGCTATGATTCGATGTCAATAACATTAACAAATAGACTTAACTGTTGGAGTACACTAAGCTCTATAAACGATATTCCCGTTACTATACGAGTATGCAAAGTGCTTTTCATACTTAAGCAGTATGTAATGACACTTAGATATCAGTATGAGGTAACCCAATATTCCAACATTAATACAATTTTAATAATTAAATGATGAACTAATGAAACTTTTTTTTATATTTTATATTAATAATCGATAAGAATGACCTTATTGACGGAATGTCATACTGACCAATTTTCTTGATAAAATATAATGCATAATTTAGATGTATTCGAATAATCCAATGGACTTGAAGATTTGAAATAAGTATATAAAGACTGGACTGGAGGAGAGACTTGGAGACTCTAAAATAACTAACCACTATACGGATTGAAGAACATTATGGCCCCCTCCCCCTGTGCTAGTAAAGCTAATACTGGACTGTGTTAGTGATTTGTACAAAATACTGGTTTTATATCTGTTTATTTATATGACGTTTATTGCACAACTGTGGTTTAATATATACATCTTGCACTCATACAAAAAGGCCTTGTGTTATATAATACACAGTCACAAGAGATGCATTCAGGATGCTGTTCCCTGTTGAGTAAACGTGAATGAGTAAACCATGAATGTCCAATACGAATTCTTGATATAATGACTTCATCCTGACGTTTAGACCAAAATTAGATGAATTGTTTTGAGAATAAAGGAATTTGCATGTTCAATCGCTTTCCAAGACGCGTCTCATTCAGCGCATTCGCATTATTGAAAAGTTTGTGGACTATAAACTCCAGCTGGGTGATTTGTGACGACGAAGTGAATTCTTGTATGAAATACCAAGAGGAACGGCTCCTGTTAACGTGATAATAGGTTAGTTGTAAATCAGCGAAGAAGTCAAACGTATTTACGGAATCACAGTCTAGTCAGTATAGTACGCAAGGGACATCAACGATAGTAGTAACATTGGATAATTTATGCATAACGGGCTTCGCCCGTTATGCAAATTATTCCATGTTTCCCACTATCGTTGATGCCTTGGCATACTATACTATCTAGACTGTGATTCCTTTTATTTCCGTTTCATTGTGAAATAAAATTGAAGATTTAGATTTTAAAAATGTAGACAAAGATTTAAATTACATGAGGACTCAAGTGCCAATTTCAATAGTCCTCGGTCACTGACGTCAAACACAAAGGCAGCCGCACGAGCTTTACTTGCTTATTAGGCCTTATTAGCGTCAGACACAAAGATAGACGCGCACGAGATTTGCATTCATATTAAGCCTCCCTAGCTTCTGACCAATTGACCTGCTTAATTTACATTTAGGTAGAATTATCAAGGAATCAACTCCGTTAACTTAAAAAGAGTTCTCACAAAGAAAAATATAGAAATAGAAATATTCATGCCTCGACGCACACAAGGTGCTATAGAATTCAGCTGAAATACAATTTTTGCTTAGAAGTTTTTCCAAAGGGAGCGATGTTCCTTTAACAGGGTTCTCCTTTAATCTGTCTCCTAATAAATTTTAGTGAAATTTATTGCGTGGACCCTGAGGTCCACGCAGTAAATATATAAGAGAGGTTAAACCGGATGCCCTGGGCAAACGACAGGCTACGCATGCGCGAAAATGCTAAAGAGTTCGCATCTTAGATAACTTGCCCGTAGAATAATTAGCCCTATTCGAATTAAAATATGCCATTCACTGGCAAATCGCGCTTTTAAATCTGCATATCGCATTTACATATTCATTGCCAGATCCAATTATCTCTCTTTTACATATACTTTTATATACAAACTAAACAATGATTCTATAGCACAAGTATTTTAAGAAGTTACAGTATATAGTAGATACATGTAACTTAACAACTTGAATGAAAAACGCCACTCAACGAATAGAGATAGCTTTTAAAAGATACACGTTTTTACAGGCATTAGTTTTGTGCATCAAGGCTCGCAAATTAATTTAATATTTCAACAATCTATATAAATATCAGTTGTTAAAGGTCTATAGGAACGGTTTTTAATGTGGGGGGGGGGGGTGCTCCGACAAAAAAGAATCTGCGTACTACAGAGCTGTGATACTCGTGAAACATATTTCTAGTTTTTCCATGATATATTTCTTCCGTATAAATCCAGAACAGGCGTGAAGTCCTAGCCAGTATGAGTTTCACGGATCAAAATAACCCGCGATTAAACTAAAGGTCGATCGCTAATCGGAGATAAAATTTCACAATATTGCTTTGAGACCACAATCAGTTATAAGTAGGCAGATCATCTTAGAAAAAGTGAACAAACCCTACATGAATATTCCCTACACCTAGAATTTTTTTTAATTGAACATGCATATGGTCCACGTATTGCAGTCCTTTTTTAAAGGACAGCAACTTGTATAATGTATTTGTGAACTGGCGACTTTTTCGTCAAATCGAACAAAAATATGGATTTGTCAAACTTGCACTGAAATGGTTTCATAGTGTTATTTTGAAGTATGTTTCTACAAAATTTGAATCGATAATAATGAAAGCAATACTTCAAACGAAAATACGTCATAACGTGGAAGTATCCAATACTACCTTAACCTTCATAGAAAATATTCAAGAACATATTAAAACTACCTATGTGCTTTAAGGAATATGAAATAAGGAAAGAAAGAATAAACTTAAGTAAAGGTTAATATACTGAAAAAATGAAGTTGCCGTATCCTGTATTTCTTTCTTCAGTTTTTCCATATCTTGTACAAACGTTGTTGTCTACAAAAAGAAGTTTTCTCTATTGTTTAAGTCTAAACATTGTGCGTATTAACATTTGTATTAATACTCAATATTTACTTGTTTTTTATAAATAGTTTTTACATTAAATAATACAGCTAAAATAAGGATGGGAAAAGCATTCAAATTATTTATCTGAAAAAAACATTTAGTGTAAAGCAGATGTACATGTAAAAAGAAACACAAATGCATATGCTTCTTCAAAACTAAATAAACTTGAAACCTAGAGCCGCAATTGAAAGAACGTAAATAACATTAAGTACCTTACTTAAACTCGTACAAAATAAATGTTCTTCTGTTATTGGATCTGGCCAACATTCTGATAGCATTGTTTTGAAACTTTGCATTATTTTTATACTTTCACGCTTGTCGTCATCGTCAAGGGTGTCCCATTTGTTGGTCACAAAATACGTTTTTCTTGTTTCAGAGTTAACGAGTTTCTGATGACAAGCAGACAGCATATTCTTCAGCTACGAGTAAAAGAAAGATCGATAAATTGGAAAATTTCAAGAAAAAGCTCAACAGAGCGGGGTAATGAAAATAGGGTCAACTTTTTTTAAATACGAAAGTATTTTTGTGATTTTGTTTTAACTTGTCGTATTTTCTGCTTCAACTTGCATGTATTTGAAAATCTAATTACATGTACATAACCATTTTTTTTTATTCATCTCCCCCGAAACAGCTGTCGAAGATCAATGTATGTAATTTTTGTGTAAAAGATAGATTTACTAGAGGAATTGATATTAAAATCCTTTGTTGAAATTATTTATTGGCAAAAAAACCCAGAGGCAACACATGGATTAACAGGAGAGAGAGAGAGATCTTTGCAAAGGCATTCGCATCAAAATATTGCTGCAAACCTATACATCACGATGGCGCGATTTTAACTACATTCAAAGCGTTATTGGGAAGTGAAGATAAATAAGAAATTTTCCAGCACGTGGAGGGATGTGTCGACAAAGACCTTGTAGTGGCAAGTAGAATAGTAAACTGTACGTCAGAACTTCCCGCAAAATAAAACAAGTAATGCATACCGGTATCAGCTGAAGCATGTAATAATAGGAAGTACATAATTGCATATCTTTTACAGGAGAGAATAACCCAGATAGCATGCTAACATTGGGCCAACGTTGGATAACAAAACTGGTTTTATATTCGGAAAAGCCATCTAACTGAAGTGTCCTTAAGTACACATAAAAATCAAATGTCTATAATAATCACTTTCGTAATAAATTCATGATATTTAATCTAGGATAACATTCAAACTTTCAATAAAATTCTCTTGTTTTTGCCACAATTGCATTCATTAAAAATAGATTAAGTGTTATTATAAGTAATGACTAAGATTTTTAAAGTCTGCATTTTTCCTTTCTTTTTTTCAAAAATTCCATGCTGAACAATATTGTGTTTTACGTATCTTAAGAATAAGCGGTATACTAAACTGATACCTTTTCAGGATGTGTTAAACAAATATCAGAAATTCCAACAATCACAATTAAAACGTCTGTTGAAAAGCTGGGATACCATTGTGCGTCAAAAACACTTTCGGGCAGTTCCGTTAAACACCACACTCTCTAAAATCAAACACAGAAGTATTTCATTTTCTTAATCTTAGATCTCCATAACCTTATCTTTTTAAAAGAAGATCTAGACAATTTTCAATTTTCATGAGCTAGACAGAAAATCATACATGGCAGAATAATAGACATAGGTTCAAAAGTACTCAAATAAAGTCTATAAAATGACCCCCTCGCCCTAAAAAACTAGTTACCAGAATAAAGTAAAAGGACTTTTGAAATTAGATAAAGGATAATGAAATCATTGCTATTAATATCTTTGTAGAATTGGAGGATGGTTACTGTTTCGGGTATCTTATATGTATTTTTGCATTTAATTAATTTCAATGACGAACTACGTTGTACTATATAAAAGATAGAAATAAAGTCCAATTGAACGATTAAATAGCTTATTTAAAATAAACAGCATGTTCAAACAAAAGGATATGTTTCATTAAGTAAAACAGTTCATTTATCAAACTGTCTTACTTGAACATTCGTATGTTTTGATAAGAACGTTGTTTATGGATAAAAAAAAAAAAACCCAGGTACATGTATATCCAAATTTAACAGAATGTGATCAGTATAATGTATGTAACAATGACTGAACATTATAAGTTTTGTATAGATTTATATCAAACTAAAAGCACAAGAGGACTTTAAGATACCTGTAACTCTTCAGTTTCAACGAAAATATCTACAGCAGAAAAATTCTGTATGCTTCCTTCTTGTGTAGTTAAAAATTCTTTCATCTCCTCTTTTGATGTGAAAGATTTATTTTGAATTGCAGTTTGCTCCAAATCTAAAATTCTTACTCCATTATATTTGCAGAAATGCGTTCTAAAGATACATTTTGTTGATTCTACAAGACTTGGCTTGATTAATGGATAGTTAACTAATTTGTTAACCAGTGATGTCTTTCCAGCTTTCCTAGGACCTAAATTAATTTAATAAAGTACCTCGTTATAAATTATGCATGAAAATTAAACAAAGTTTTGAAGTACAACAATTGCAGAAGAGCCTTAATCCGAATTTTAAAGGCCATTCTCCGGTAAAACTTTTTTCTTAAGTAATTTTAAACTCATTTAAACTGATATGTAGGAAATTATACCTAAACAAAATGAAAAAAACAAACATTATTTGAAATCTCAATTTATTTGTACTATTGCATATCGTATATTACAGTTTTGGCTTCTCTTAACACGTAATACTAGTATGTGGAAATTTGTTTATCTTCCTATATTGTATCACATATAAAAACATCCACGTACCTAATATTGTTATTCTAAACTCCTCTCCCATCAGAAAATCACTTTCATCAAATTCTAGTTCAGCAATGCTAACAAAATCAAAGTGAAATTGCATTTACATGTGCATCAAAGATACATAAAAAGAAATTAAAGTATTAAAGCAAAATCAAACCTTTTCCTTTTGGTTGGGAAGTTGTGATCACTATCCAAAAATGCATTTACAAACAAAAATGTAGATATTCAACACCAAAAGAGTCAATTATTGTTTTATTATACAGTCTGGATTTGTGTAAATAAGACATTGATTGTATATTGTTTAACGTCCCTCAAGAGAATTTTTCCTCACATGGAGATAAGACATTGAAGGTTGCATGACGATACATTTTCATTTCCAAATTCTAGTCTTTGAAAATAAAGAAAAATGTCAGTTTGTAATTTCCAGGGTTCGCTGTGTTTAAGACGTCCAAATGTATTTAAAAAATCCTGCGATAGGTTTTTCTAGCATAATTACCAGTGTTAGATTGACTTGTCCGGTGTGAGACAGCAGTGTGACATTTTTCTTTCTTACACTGTTTATTACTACGCCGCGAACGATAACGTAAACATTCCGTCTTAATATAAAGAAATTGTAATAATGTTAAAAAATATCACATATAGTTAAAATGTTGTCCTTTAACTTATTAAAATAAACTTATTTCAATCAAAATATTGTCGTATTTTCACTTTTTAAATGGTACTATATTTAGATCGCGGAAGAATTCTTCCAGAATTAATGTTTACGCTATCGGATAAATAAGTTTTTTTTTATTCCCAGTTTTAATCTATCTTATCAATTTACATGGACTAAAATTCACTTTTTAGTTTACACTACGTGTAAACCATTTTCAGGTACGCTCTCTCCGATGGTGTATTCAGATTTTTAATTAGATGGAAAATTAAAAAAAATATTTTTTGTAGCCCTATGGCGACGTCATTGACGGGCCGTTATTTTGGATAAAATATGCGAGAAAAATAATCATTCATCACTTATTCGCGTGGAAATAGTGAAATTCCACCTCGGGGCCAAGATTCACGGTCTAGGACTCGGCAAAGACTCGTCCTAGACTGTGAATCTTGTCCCCGAGGTGGAATTTCACTATCCCACACTCGTAGAATTGAATAATTCTCTCTGTCTCACATTTTCCAGTTTAGACATATAGTTGGCTTCGACCCTTTCATCCACTGCGTACAATGTTGTTTGGGATGTTGATAATTACGTCACAATACCGTTGCACGAGCACTGACCCTCCGGTGAATGTGTAACTGTTTGCGCTCGTACAGATTGTTTATTAGGGAATAAAGAGATGCCTTATATCAAACGCTTTTATCATGTTTATGTTAAAAAAAATGTCGGAAAAAGAGTTTATTTTTCCATTGTAACGAAGGCGATGTTGCATTTTCTCCTGTTTAATTACATGTTGCCATATTACGCAGATAAGAGAATCTTATATATGGCTCAATGAAGTTTGTATGATGCGTTTATGCAATCTGAATTTTAAAAAAAAATTGATCCTTATATAATAGAGATCATATATTGGGACAGATTTATAGGGAATTTCTATTTTATACACAATGAAGATCATTGTGATGATGTGTTTAGAGACGAAGTGAAAGATAATATTCTGACAAAATTTATTTATTATTTTAACTATTTGCTTTGAATTTTTTTTGAATTGCAAAAATATCTCTAACTGTCTTCTCAATGTTCCATATTTTGACATAAATAAATTTGGGTTCTATTTCAATCTTTTAGTTACAGAAATGAATCACACATTTTCTCTTACGAAAACTTAAATTGAGGTTTTTATGAAAAAGTACAACATAGATTTGAAAAAGACTGGTTTATATACAATTATAGCCTTTTGATGGGGTCAATCCCTCGATATATAGACCTTAGAGAAAGCATATCGACCGAGCACGAAGTGCGAGGTCTATATGCTTTCTCTAAGGTCTATATATCGAGGGATAGGCTACAATTGTTTTATTACTTTTTTTTATCAGTTAATAAGAAATGTTTTAAAATCCTTCTTTATAATACTCAGTACCTTCTCATACGAGTCATTGTTATGTCATTGCATTATGACGTCACAGTAATGAAAACCAGCTGCAGTATCTGTTTTTAGAAACATCCAGTCTATAAAGGCTCTATTGTTGCTTCACAGAAGAACGTTTCCAATTTTAGAAACAGCAGGTTTATAATTTTTTAAAATAGAAACATCCAGTCTGTAACACTTTTTATACTTGATCATGTGATCCAGTTTGAGCCAATCAGATAGTTGGAATGATAAAGAAAAATAATAATATTTTTATTGCATATCCTTAAGTTCAATGTCTGATTTCACAATCTTCAAACAGGGTCTGATGGACATATTTTAAACTTAAAGATACACTCACATACATGTAGCAAACAAAGCTCTATATCTGCACGTATTTAACATTGCGGAACACCCAGAGGACAGACGGACAGACAAACGATAAGGAAAACGGCGGAGGACTACTAAATATACATCAAGTAATTAAATTTTCTACAATAAGAAAAATCGACTCATATCAAAAGCTGACAACGCACTCTTCATAAGTGCAATGAAAATATACCTTTTGATTAGAATTATGATGCTGTATGAGAAACTAATAACTAAATGTAAGAAGCATAAAATAGATCGAAAAGGAAATTAATAGTCTATTTGTCAAGACTATTACCATCCCTTCCCCATAATCATCTTTTTTTATTCACAATTTATATTTTCTATAAAACAGCATCAATTTTGATATTATGAACAACGATTTTACTTTCTGGTGCATCAATTTTACTACAAATGATACCCCACCTCCCATATGATTATAAAGGCAAAGTCCATGTTTTTCGCGGGAAAACCTGAAATGTCAGATCAAAAAGTAACAGAGATGTATGCAAAACAAGTATGCTCCCTCCCCAGAATTGGAATTTTTTTTGTCCAAAAGGGAATAACTCTGTAGAAGATTGCGTGATTGTACCTAAGCAATAACTTGACCAACTTATCTAATAAATCTGTATACCAAATTTCAATTCAGTATGTGCACCTCTGCGAAGGAAATTGAACGGAAACTGCAAATAATTTGAACGTTTCTAAGTCCAAGGGGCATAATTCTGTCGAAAATTGCGCCAGAATACCCCCCCCCCCCCAAAAAAAAACACCTGACCTAGATACATATATCTATCTGATAAATCTGTATACCAAATTTCATTCCAGTCTGTGCAACCTCTGCGAAGAAATTGAACTGAAACTGTAAAAAAAAAGTGAACTTTTCTAAGTCCAAGGGGCATGACTCTGTCAAAAGTAATGCGTTCGCACCCAAAACAAAACCTGACCTAGATTTTTATCTGATAAATTGGTATACTTAATTTCATTTCAGTATGTACAACCTCTGCAAAGAAAATGAACGGAAACTGCAAATAATGGGATTTTTTCTAAATCCAAGGGGCATAACTCTGATATATCTGTTTACCGAATTTCAATTTAGTATGTGCAGCGGCTGTGAAGAAAATGAACGGAAACTAAGTGGATTGACTGACAGACAGCAGAAAAGCAACATGCCCTCTCTTCTTCGAAGGGGAGGGGGGATTTAAAAATAAGAGCTGCACAATTACACGTGTACGGATGGGGGGGGGGGGGGGGGTGATCAAGAAGTTCGCAAACTCATTGAATAAATTTCATAAAAGTAATATTATAGGGTTTTAGTTTTGAAAATATTTCAAAATAGTTTTCTTCGATTTTAATTCGCATCTGCAATTCTTCTGGTGACGTAACAGTATTTCACCTGGGTTCACGTCAAATCATGGCTGACGCAAAATAATCCCGGAATCTTCCCTTTCGATTCGGGCATTTTGATATGAAACTGGAGCTGAATTTTTTTATGAGATGAAAAACAACATGTAAACTTCCTGTATTGACCAGATCTATTAAAATTTAGGGCGTGCTGATCTAAACACTGTCAAGAGTGGGGAGTGATTAGGCCCTGGACTAGATTTTCAAACACCTGCTCGACTTCGACGAAAAGAAACTTGCGTGCCTTGCTGGATAACTATGTATTTTTTGGTACTAAAATTTTTATAAAGAATGGTTTTACAAGATCTAAAAAGGAAACTTCTCATTAGTTTGTTTTGAATTAATTACACATACTCAAACTTGCGCATTTTGGGTAAGAATATATAGCAGAATTTAATTCTGCCCATGCACGAATCACGTGATTTAGGCGGTCATGTTGCATGCTCCGCAGCGTTCCGTCATAGAACATGTAGAAGCTTAAGGATTTTTTCGAATGATATATTTCTAACCATGTAAGTTGCTTTTCATAACAAGCACAATTTATTAGTCAGAATCTCGGCAATGGTATAGGTTGCAGAATGAACATAAACCAAGTTCTCGGTCTTGGGAGCGTCGTTTATTCAGTGATTATAAAGTGTGGGCGCCTTCTTTTTTCATCATATCAAATAGGTTAAAAGTCTAATATAACAATATTTTAGGGATTTAATGATTATATTCTGGTGAATGTATTTAATTATTTTTGTGGTATGAAATTTGTCAATCTTTCATATCAAATTGCTTAACAAAGGACACGTCTCTTCCCCAGCTTACTTTCACTGGGCAACAAAACAAACATCATTTGTAAATATCTCCCTTCCTTTCTCTAAAACAATCAATCCAATTAATGCCCGAGCTTCTGGCAAGTCTTTTTTCTTCATAAATTGTGATGTCCCAGAAATGGAGCACAACATTTCATTACATATGCTATTTATAGAAGATTTATTTGACTATATGTGTGCCAAATTTTATTCTGAATGTGTTGTGGTTTTGTAAATGTAGAAATAGTTGGCGAACTTTTTTTATCACCCTTCGTACATTACATGTATGTTAGAAAGAATCTGTGAAAGTATTCTTAAATTTTAATCAGTGGTATACAGAAAATTGCGGCTAAGAGATTGGTACCCTTCAGTAATATACAAAGTATGACGGATCAATGTTTCGCTATGGGAAACCCGATGTATGTGTCCGATAAAAAAAATGTGAGTAATGGCACTATGTAACAAAGATTCTATGAAAGTCTTAATGAATTTCATTCAGTAGTATAGGGGGAGTTGCGGATAAGAGATGGGTACCTCCAAAACGTAGTAGATGGGCATACAAATAGACAGCCTGACAGACACCACAATCAATATATAATCTCCCGATTTTCAAGCGGAGGTTATAAATATGCCTTCCGTATATTGGGGAAATATATCTTTGTGAGATTGTTCAGACACAACAAATATTAAACGTACACTCATTACTTTATTCTGACAAACGAAAAAATACCTTCACTGGCGTTCTATCTTAATTTAGAAACATACATGCAATTTCTTATATATCCTCGTATAACATTATTATCCCCTCGCGCAACTAGTTGCTTTTCAGTTTGCTTCAAATCATAAACATATACTGTTAAACCACATATTTTTATGGGGTCAAATTTTCGTGGTTTGAGTAAAAACTCTTCGTTCGTGGGAATTTAAATTCGAGAATTGAGAGTTGTTGAGTAGTTATATATGTAAAACCCAAGGCACATTTCCAAAAACGACCAGCGGCCGACGGTTTTTCAAGCAAAAATGGGATTCTTCGGGTGACAGTCGGCAGTTCATCGGCCGTTGTCTTGCCCGATTTTGACTTCTTTTTTGGTCGGCCTACAAATTTTGTGTCCATCTTCCAAGTTATAATTTTTTCTGCGCCTGTGGCCGATTTCTTCAATTGAAATTATCCGTCGACCAACCTTCGATTATCGTCCGACCTTCGGCGCCGATTGGCCGAATTGTGAATATTTTATCTATCAAGGATACATTTTGATGCATGGATTGATATATATTTTTGAACGGCAATAACATAAATAAATAATAAATCCGTAAAATATAAAAAAAAAACTATAAGTATTCTTTGCTGCTTAGATATGCGCAATTTGTCGTTTTTTTATGCAATTCTGCACACAATTTTGCAAACATTTTCATATTGAGTCACAATCTTATAAAATTCTGCCACTTTGTCTTGCAAACATTACTTACGTCACCTATCTGAATAAAGATCTATGAAAAATATTGCTGGTTTCTAAAGAAAAATTCTTTTGGTGTTATATATCCAAGTCATCGGTGTACCTTGGAATTAATGTGACTGAACCGTGTCACCCGATACTCGTGTCGCCCGATCATGCTCTTTCAGCCGACAAGACCAGAAAAATTTAGTCGCCCGACTTTCGGCTTAAATGTGACCTAGGTTTATTACAGCTAAATATATATAAGAGATTTATCATGTGTATATGGTTAGCAAAAATAGCCATAGTTTTTTGGACTTTCTTTTAATTTCTACACAAGAACTCAAAATTTAAATGAATATAAAAGTAAGCTTAAGGTAATGAAAGATTGGTGAGGAAAATTCGTTTTGATCGTGTTGCAAAGCGTCTTGCTATATGTTTTGTATTTGAATTGATAACAAATTAAAAGTATGAATTAAATTACGTTGATCAATTCAAATATATAATACAAACAACAATTAAAGGTACATTAATTAATTGTTTATCTGAAATTTTTGCTAAAATTTTTTTTGAAATGCTCCTTTTCAATCAATAATTGAACGCTTTTCAAATTTTCCTCAGTACTTCCTCAGTTTGATGATTAAGCAAATAAATTTATTGCCGACAAACACTTCCTGGCAAGCAACATATTTACCTAGACTGTTTATGAAAAATAAATGCAACATAGATCAGTGTTAACGTTAAAGAAGAGTTCAATACTATACCTTGAGGCCAATCCAGTAAAAGAAGAATCCATATTTTAAATAATTCTTGTTGATTTAATAAATATAACTGTAAAAATTTCTACAACATATCTATTTTGCAACAATGAAATGTATCATGCGCAATCTTGACGACACTTCCAGCCGTTTAAAGCCTTAGTTGAATATAAAAAGGCAGCGAGAACATATACTCTTTCAGTAGTGGTTAAACTTCGTCAACAATTGTGACATAATTTTTCCACTTGATGGATTTGTAGTTCTTCCGTATTTTCAAATCAATATAAAACTAGAGGTATGGTGAGCACTGAGCACACTAAATGATACCCTACCCCCATATGATTATAATGGCAAAGCCCATGTTTGCCGTGGGGGACCCAAGGAAGTGTCAGGTCAAGATCTAAAATAACAAAAAAATTACATAAAAAGATGTAAAAGTATCATCAAATTTTATTCAGTGGTATAGGAGAAGCTGTGGATAAGTGATGGTTGCCTTTCAATAGAGAGAATGTCAGTGTCCATGTCTTGTCATGGGAAACTTTATATGTATTCAATCAAAACGTAAATAGAATGTGTAAAATGGCACTTAATACTGTATTTTCTTCTAGCATATAAATAGCTGACCACTCTTAGATTTCGTTACATCTTTAAAGAAGCTAAAATCAGGCGACAACTGCGTTCCTTAGAACACGCTAGTTTAACATTAACAAAGTGTGATATTTTCATCTTATAAAATACTGCTCTCGCTATATTTATTTTTAACCCCCTGTCCAGCAGGATACTGGAAAGGTAATATGTTGATGTCATTTACCTCTCACGAACAATTTATGTTGGGAAATTACTTTTATATGTAAATGTGCTCTGCTTTCATGAAAGCGCGGGAATATTCATTTTACTGTCAGTTTCTCTTTATATAAATATATATATATTAATCTTGGATATAATAAACTAGGTCCTAGCACATTGACATGACGTTAAAACTACCTTTTCAAAAGCAAAATTTTGATGATATGGAATAAAGGAGATCATTGCGCCCATCATTTCGTAAGTTCTTTTGGTCGAAACAGTGACCCTGTCAGCAAATACAATTTTCATTGAGTCTGAATTGAAACATTGAATTGAAGACGCATTTTCCGGGGGTGACTGATAGGCAGGGGATGTTCACTCCTCCATGCATATGGCGACTGATCCTACCACTGATGTATTGGAGGTCCTTGTCTGCTCTGCTCCAATTTTGTTCTGTTTTTTGGACTTTTGATCTTAAATACAGTTTGTCCTTCCATATGTTTCATCCTGCTAATAAACCCTCAAAAGCAAAAATAATATATATTAAAGTGTTTGCTTAATTTGTAGAAACTTGTATAAGATAAGATAAGATAAGATGTTTATTTGGTACTTACAGGCCTTTGCCCACTGTACATATATAGGCATCATGTACATATGTGAAATAAACATTTAATACAAAGTGCATCGCAAGAAGAAAACAAAAACAAAGAGAAAAAAAGAATTATACTAAGTTGTGTTACCAAAGTTCATTTGAGATCATAAGGTTAACATTTCTTGTCTCATGGACAAACCTTTCTTTATGAAAACAGCTGTACTTTTGAGAACATTTTTGTCTTTGCTATTAAAAAGCTGATCAATACAAACTGATACATCTTTTGTTTGTGATGGACAATATTGAGACAAAAAATTTCTTCTCAAATCTCCCAACATCGGACAATAAAAAAGAAAGTGTAATTCATTTTCAATTTGTCTCAGGTTACATAGTTGACAAAGTCTATCTACACATTCAATGCCTTCAAATCTACCCTCTTCAATACGTAGTTTGTGTAAGGAACACCTAAAAGAAGCTAATACCTTTTTTAGGGGGTAGCTTAGAGAGGAGAGGTAGCTCTCACATGCAAGCTGTTTTTTAAACATAGTATAGAACGCACATTTTGGTGAGTCTGATAATTGTGTATTCCAGTTTTGTAGGGCGCAATCTCGCATCCTTTGTTTTAATTCCGAGAGAAAGGCCTTTGGATATCCAGGTCCACCACTTAGCCAGACATCCCCGAAGCCGTAATGATTTAAAACTGATTTCAATTTAGAAACCCAGTTTGGTGTTAAACGATTACTGCACGAATCCAAATTGCAAAGCATCTGAAAACACTGCCTTGGATATCTCGAAGTTTCCATTTCTTGTAGTTTTAACCAGTATTTCACTGGTTTCATCATGTACGTCACACACAATGGAAGTCTTCCACATTCTCCTCTTGCCATAATATTAGTAGCTCTTCTGTTTATTCCCAATATCCACTTGCAGAAGTCGTTCTGTACAGCTTCAATCTCTTCAATGACATCTGTTCCCCAGACTTCTGCCCCGTATGTTAGGATCGGAACAATAATACTGTCAAAGAGTTTGAAACACACACTAGGTTCACGATTATTCAAATTTTTCAAGGTGTGCTTCAATATATTTAACGCTTTTCGTGCCTGTAGTGCTAGCGACTTGCAGCATTGGGACCATTTCAGCCTACAGGAGAATGTGATACCAAGATACTTGTAGTAAGATTCCACTTCCATAGGTTGTCCATTAAACATCTATATTTATTAAGAAGTTCACACTTTTTTTTCTTAAGTAGATCACACTCTTTGTCGAACCACTTTTGGTTAGTTTTTCCTGTATTTTTCTCAGTGACTTTTTCTTTTACTTCCATGTGCCTACCACACCTCTCCAAGACACCCCTCAATTTACAGACAGTTTCCTCTGTACTTAAGTCATCTAACTCAATTATACCATTGATTTCTAATACCACATCTGTACTACAGATATTTTGTAAATATTCAACAGATTTGTTCATATCCCACTTGAATTTAGATAAATGCTCTAGTTGTATATCAACCTCCATGACCTCCGTGCTATCTTTGACTACACTTAATGTACAAAGTATGGGTAAATGGAGGGAAATATCTACATCTAACACTTTAAAGTCACTAATATATTCGAACATAGCAGAATCAGCTATACAGTAATCAATTGTGCTACACCCTCTGTTAGAAACAAATGTAAAGTTTCCTGATAAATCACTATTGGTCCTACCATTTACAAAATGTATACCCTCTACTGCACACAATTCAAGTAGTTGTTTACCAAAATGATTTACCTCTTTGTCTTGATTCTTACGCTTTTTAGAAAATTTATCTGAATTATACAGTTCATCCTCACAGTCTTCTAACACAGGAATGTACTTAACTGAATCATCAATCACATAATCTAAACTAACACCTGTTCTTGCATTGAAGTCTCCAGCCAGCAATAATCTACAGTTGCTGTATCTTGTATCGTTTTTTATTTTAAACATATCTTCAGCTAAAAGATATACTCCAGATTCGCTATCTGTAGAGCTATAGTATAGAGATCCTTGTGGGGGTAGATAAATAAAACCCATAATTAAATTGGGGTGCTCTTTATCACTAAATATATTCTTAAAACACAAATACAGTCTATCATCAGCACCAAATATTTTTGTCACACTGTGTTGCAACACCAATGATCTCTTAACTAGAGCTGTTACACCCCCTGCTGGTTTACTACAGACAGTACGCATGGCTGAAAATATTGTCCACTCATTACTATCAAATTCTCTAGTTTTATATTGATAGAACGAATGTCCTCTTAAGTCTTTACCTAGTTCTCCAATGGCTTTAAGAACTTCCGATTCCCCTCGGCTTTCGAAAGTTAGCCTTTTTTGCGTTTGTCTCGTGAGTCTGCTTTCATCCTCATTTCCAGGTCCAGGTCCTGGATTCGTCTCAACATCCCCGCACTGTTGAAGAGCTATGATGAAGACTATAGCGATCACCAATCCGAAACGAATATTCAAAATGGCGGACGTGGGTTTACCCTCTGATGTTTTACGTGTTGTGATGTTTGTTCGCATACCTCGGAACGAAAACTGTCCAATTCGGATCCTCCAGATTCCAATCTCAATCATGTTTCACGCACTCTGCTTACTCTTTAGATTTTAGCCTATTTTAGCCTATTTTACCACTCGGTTTTACTCTTGGAAAAAATGTCCACCTGTCTTGGCCGAATACCGAACCCGATCTCCTAGAAACTTGTATGTGACTTTCTATTTTAAGCTTTTTTAGAAAAGGGTAGTAATGTTTCGTTTTTTTTAAATATCTGAATTGTTTTTTTTAATTTTGACTTATTTTCAAGTACCGTATTAAAATAAAAATCTTGATGGATACCTCTTAAACTTAAAACAAAAATGTTTCTAAAAGCTCAAACTTAAATATTTACATTCCGTGTATTTTTCCTTATGAAATTCATTAGAAATCCACGACATTCAAATTTCTATAACACACGCGAAACCTTGTCACCGCGCGTTAGAATACACAGTAGGAACTTTATGCATTTTCTATAATCTAGAACACAAAAATGTACAATGTGTTTACTCAATTTAATCAAAAACTATCATCCTGTTAAATTAACGTAAAATAACTACAAATGTGCATTTAAAATTAATTTGTTCCTTTTTTCCCTCGCAATGTTTGTTTGCGTTATTTAACTTTGCAACGTCATCTGACGTCACAAATGGCTCTTACGTCTATTAACCACGTCAGTTTTGAAGGGCGCTAAATTCACGTAAAAGATTAACGAAATCAGTAATTATGAAGCAAGAAAATTAGAGAATGTAAATATAAGCATTGAATTAATATCGCAGTATTCAATTTGTCGACACGGCCAGGTGTGTTATAGGACCGAAGACAGCCAAAAATATGAATTCAATGCTTAAAAAGAGCTCGAGGTCAGATAATGTGTTCTGATATTGCATGATGGTCATTTTCATTAAATCATGGTTGAAAATAGTATCAAAAATAACTAATATATATAACTTATATACATGTATATGACTAAAAATGAACTGTAGTTTCACATATTTTTTAAAGTCAAATTCACCTGTATGCTTCATCGTATGAAGGAATAATCAAACGAATTAAAACTTTTAAATACATGTATTGGATTGTCATATCAATATAAAATTTATGATTTGAAAAGGAAATTACACTTGTAGTGTACATAGGGAAGACTTTATCGAGGTAAAGATAACATAATATTTATGCAATTATTTCCTGTTTTTTTTTCGAGATGTTCATTTTTAATTCATTGCTATGAAGAATTTTTTTTTATTCCTAGATTGTCTGGTATTTTAAGTGCTTGAGTTTTTAGCAAATGAAAAAGATTTGGTAATTATGTTCTTTACTTGTTATTATACTAATTTTATTTAATGGTGACATGCTAAAGTATACTAAGTTCAATTGTAATTTTTCTCTAAATGCATATATTTACAGAATGGAATATCAGAGTACTATTTTTTAAAGCGATTCATTTTATCAGAATTTTATACTGATGATCTTGAAAGTGAAATTGCCCCTAGAATGTAATCCCCAATAAGCTGCACAAAATATTTTGTAAGTACATTTTGTCAATGATTTATTTTTGCAACAAGAAGTACATGTACTACGCCACTTTCGAATGCCCCTTGCCCTGCATATAATTTGGTTACTTTGGTTACTTGAATTTCTTTTCTGAAGTTTTTATAATGAAAAGCCATAGCTGCCTTGAGGGCAATTTTTCTGTCTCCTGCGGATCAGGGCAGCACTAAGGGATCACTTGACCCGGATAAAATATCAATCTACCTATCATGTACCGGCTTCCATAGTTTCATCATGATAAGCAATTCTATTTATAAAAATAACATACTTTGGTTAAATCATTTTATAAAGTCTTCACATCGTAATACTATGGAATCCGGATAGGGCCACGCCGTTCACTATCGCGTCATCGTACCATCGATGTTTGAGTAGATGGTGCGATGACGCGATAATGCGATGACGATGGAGCGATGAAGCGATAACAATGAAGCGATGGTGCGATAGCGCGATGACGATGATGCGATGGCGCGACGACGATGATGCGATGGTACGATGGAGCGATAATGCGATGACGCGATGGCACGATAGCGATGATGCGTTGGTGCGATAGCGATGATGCGATGGTGCGACAGTGATGATGCGATGCTATATCGTGCCATCGTTATTGCTTTATCGCACTATCGACATCATGTCATCGCACCATCGCTCTATCGACTATATAGATAGGATGGCATTCTCAGCAGGTAGCTAATTCGAGCAAAGATTTGATTGCCCAGTGATAATTTACTGACTTTAATTTTGTATATGACAATCATATTTTAAACAACAAACACGAAGTACCAAGAGGAGAAAGGAAGGAAAACTTTTGTTTTGTGTTTGCTTTAAATTTTCTTGATTGTGAATACTGTATTTAATGGTGCTAAAATGTCACGCTTTCTCAGAAAGTACAATAGCGGATGGGTTAAAATTTCACCAGGGACCTATATACTAGTATGTAGGTCCCTGATTTCACGATGCAAGAAATTAATTTAAATTTCGTATATTAAGCATTTACTTGTTTTAATAGTTAATGATAGCATTCACGATGGGTTTAATTTTGCAGAAAAAAATGAATCGCGAACATAGTGAAAGTAAAACAGTCGTAATTATTTCCCTCGTAATTATTTCCCAATCTACAGTATTAATCCCCCCCCGTTTAGAAACCAAAATCTAGATCACGCGGATTTCGATTTCTTTAACATCATTCACAACATGAGTGTATTGTTAACTTTATCTTGATTATCAAACTATATTTTAACAATCTTCTAACTTGTTATATGTCTGGCAATAAAGACATGGTTAATTTTTATGCCAAGTGAAGTTAATTCACTCAGTAAGATCTATTTCCGATATGTATTCTGTTCATACTTTCACAACCTGACGCCATTTCTCTTCTCAATGGCGCTTGTGCAAAAAAGTCGATAGCGCGATAGTGCGACAATGCGATGACGATAGTGCGATAGAGCACTGATGATGAAACGATAGAGCATCGCTTCATCGTTATTGCGTTATCGTATCATCGCTATCGCACCATCGCTATCGTGTCATCGCGTCATCGCTTTATCGCTCCATCGCACCATCGCTTCATCGTCATCGCGCCATCGCGTCATCGTGCTATCGCACCATCGCTTTATCGTTATCGCTTCATCGCTCCATCGTCATCGCATTATCGCGTCATCGCACCATCGACTCAAACCTGGATGGTGCGATGATGCGATAGTGAACTGCGTGGCCCTATCCGGATTCCATATAATACAGTGTATGATTAAGTGGTCACATCATTATATGCAGTGGTCACATCAAAAATTGATGCAGGTTTTACATAATTATATGCATAATCATACCTTTTAACATTTTGCCACTTAATCTTAAGCACTATTAACACTGATAAAACCTCTGCATGTAAATATAGTATCACATATGATACATGTATAGACGTGGCTTTTGCAATCAAAGAAATGCGAAACGGAATGGTTAAGTTAAAAACACTGTATTTTTTCAACATTTAAAAACACAGGGGCGAGTGAAGAGCCATGCGTGATCGATTACTATAAACTAAAATAAAAAAGAAACCAGTTCAGCCTTACATGTCAAGGAATCAGACTGAAAAACACTTTATAATTTGAATAACAAAGCTAGAATTCTGTACAACAAAGCACTTCTGAAATAAATAAGGATGATTTTCACTTAAAAAACTTATAACTTCAGACTTAGTGGCGCTTGCTTTATCGCTTCTTTTGTTACGTGTACCCTTCCCTAGACGCAAAGGCATTTACTAGACTGAAACGACCAATATTTAGAATATATATCTGCGTAGAAAAAAAATAAATTTATACGCAGGGTGATAGTTGCTTTACATGTATTGAATTTCTAACCTAACCGTTTGTAAACATTATAAAGTTTTTTATCTTTTAAGTATATTTTTTAATTACTAATACAATTCTTAGCTTACTTTTTAGCCAGGAATTTCTATATTCGCCCAAGCGTCATTTTCCAGTCAAACCATGCAATAGGTCGGAATTAACACAAAGTATTTTTGAGGGGGGATTGCGATATTTTTTGAAATGTGCATGTTCATCCGCCTTACACTTCAGTAAATTTTCTTCAACTTCCTAATGAAACTATCTTTTATTTTATTGACTTATGCAAAGAGCTTAAAATTTCCTTTTTTTATCATTTTATTTTTCGACATGGACGTGATACCTCTATAACCTGAAAACAGGTAGGGGTTTAGACTGAAATTGTAGCTTTTTTGCTCTACCGTATACGGTACATTAGCACTATAGAGAAAATCAAAACCATAAAATACTAGTATATAATCTTGCCACATAACCTAAAACATACGTTTATATGTCCTTTCTTATGCAAGTAGAAGTTTATGGACTGTATCATGTTAAAAAAATACATACATATAAAAATTACACTGATCAAAATATCTTAAGGAAGACATCATGCATTTGAAGATTACCTCCGGAGAATGCATTTAAAATAAGTCAGAAGGCTGTAGAGAACATACGTGAGTTTTTATCTGTAAAAGCCTTTAACTAAAGTGTTGATTTCAAAATGATTTAAAAATGTAGTTTCAAATTCATTGTTGTTTTGTTTAGGTTCTATGGATAAGATAAATGTAAAAAAAAGTCGTATTCATCAGCGGGTTAAGTTTTAATCCAAATGAGATATATTTCAGCCATTTTATCTGAACAGTATACAGTTGATGACTGGATTTGATCTGTTGCACTTAAGTGCAAGCTGGTGCCCAAGGCCGTAGGCCTATATTTTCTAGTTTAAATTTCTGAGTAAACAAAGTTAGGGTTTTTTTTCTCGGTGTGCTTCATATACGGAGTACGAAGCGCGATTTTTACTACAAACTCAATTTCTTGTGTCGTCTGCGGAGCAAAGCGGTACATCGTTTTACCCGGCGTCTGTCTGTTTGTCAGTTTGTCTCATCCTTTATCTCAAGAACTGTAAGTGATATGGACTTGATATTTTGTACATCGTTGCTTGGTACCAAGGAATTTGTAATTTTTCGTTGTCACCGACCTCATGACCCTTGATCTTGTCCTTTGACTTTGTTTACTAAAAAGTTAAAAGTGTCAATATACAGCACATTTTTTTTTATATTTAAGGGGTACTTAAATATGCTTTTTAGCATATGCACTTATTATCATGAAACATCATAAAAGATACAGCGTTACAATCAAAGTGACCTTTGACCTTCTTTACAAAGAGTATCCCGGGCAATTTAACTTAACACTTTTGAATGCTTAATGGCGGATGTTGATAACTGACATTTTATACATGTTTATGAGCTCATAATAATGTCTAATCAGAGCACAATCTGATATTTTTATATTAATTTTTAGTGTATGAAAATATATCAGGATCCAACAGAAAATTGTGTACAGTGTCATTTGGTGAGAAGATTTTGAAACACGTATAAATACAGGAAAAAAGATAAATAATTACTTATTATGATTTCATCCTTGTTATTCATATGCGGGTTTGAAATCATATTTTTTAAATGACAGACTCTATCACAGTCATTCTAAGCGTGGATGTTTTTGTTAATGAATGAACTGTCTTGCTATATATCTCAGTAGATTTGATACGCAAGAGCTTGCTCTACGTATGACCGATTTCTAAAATGAGGTATTCTGTTGATAAACAAGTTGATGAAACAAGAATTTTATCTTCCTCGTTTAAAGTCATAATTTCTTTAGTTCCATGGTCGATACAATGACCTTGTCAGCGAATACAATTTTCCATTGAGTCAAATGCTGACTAACTTCTTTTCACACTAATTGTTAGTCCATCATTTATAGACCTTGTAACACTCTAGTTACATTGCCAATATACTACATTAAGGACGCAAAATATTTTGGACTTTCATTTATGCGCATCCTCTTTACTATCTTATCTTGAAATATAAGTAACAACAACTAAAGGACTTCTTCAAAAGTGGTTAGGTTTTATGTCAACATAAAAAGGGATATTAATAAAATAGTATCAAATGTAAGAAAGAATGGAGGAAAGACCAAAAGAAAGAGCATTTCCTGCTCTTTAGGTGAAAGCCAGGCCCGAGGTAACACACCTTTCTAAATCTGTTGATGAACTCTCAAAATGTAAGAGCTTATTTTTAAAATCTTGTAAATCACATATGTAAATATCTTAAATAGCTTGATAAATCATAAATCAGCAAACTTGTAATAGATGTATTTTTTCCTATTATAAAACAAGTTCTTAATGACATTAGAGTATTATGCGTAAGTTCAGGTCTTAAATTAAAGAAAAAGAAACTTTTCTGAAAATTTCGACAGTATCTATTTTCTTAAAATATATTTTCAATAAGATTTTATTCTAAGGATCATTGATCAGAAATATGGAAAACATTTATCAATAAGACAGTTTCGGAAGTCTTTGGATATTTATATATATTCTAATTCAGATACACGAGTATATTGATTGATATATACTCTATATATGTGTGTGAGTGTGTGTTAATTGTTTTTGTCTTTTGCAAATACATGTAAAGAGATGATGTAGGACCACAAAAACAATAAATAATTCTTATTCTGCTTCCTTTGATAACACTTCATCAGTTATTTAATTATTGCACCACGAAGCTTTCACACTCTTTATCCATTTAGTCAAGTTTACCTTTAAAAAAGAATAAACTAATGAAAAAGTAAAATTGTACCTTAGAGTTGTTTTGTTGTAGGAATATAGGAAATTAAAAGACAAGTAATAATTTTAAGGTAAGTGTTTACTTACTCGTATTTTTACGTACCTTGCTCAATACTATTCTCTTGATACGACATAGAATTCTTGAAAAAAATATATTTACGTAGTGTTCTGCTGATAAACATTTCAGAATACTTTTTTTTACGATGCTGCGTCATAATGATCACGTATTAATTACTACCAATTAGTTATTGCCATGTCATTATTAAAGATAAAGTCCTTAGTTTCTATGATCATTATCATAAAATTATTTTATGTTGCACATGCAATAGTAAAGACTGCATCTTACCATTAACTGGCAAGACTGGGATT
>NW_026940946.1:80000-125863 GCF_032062105.1 Saccostrea cuccullata
TGAATTTTATGGCCCCAGGGTCAGGGGTTCTGGTGTTAGGGAGGGGCTCTATTGATTATATAGTGAAAATACATGAATTCTTTGAAAATCATCTTCTCTGCTCCTAGATTTTATATAATTTAACTAAGTACATAGTTATGATGAGCAAGAGTGCCTCTACCAAAATTGTGAATTTGATGGCCCCAGGGTCAGGGGTTCTGGTGTTAGGGAGGGGCTCTATTGATTATATAGTGAAAATACATGAATTCTTTGAAAATCTTCTTCTCTGCTCCTAGATTTTATATAATTTAACTAAGTACATAGTTATGATGAGCAAGAGTGCCTCTACTAAAATTGTGAATTTGATGGCCCCAGGGTCAGGGGTTCTGGTGTTAGGGAGGGGCTCTATTGATTATATAGTGAAAATTTATGAATTCTTTGAAAATCTTCTTCTCTGCTCCTAGGTTATATATAAACTAACTAAGTACATAGTTATGATGAGCAAGAATGCCTCTACCAAAATTGTGAATTTTATGGCCCCAGGGTCAGGGGTTCTGGTGTTAGGGTGGGGCTCTTTTGATTATATACCTGGTAGTGAAAATACATGAATTCTTTGAAAATCTCCTTCTCTGCTCCTAGGTTTTAAATAAACTAACTAAGTACATAGTTATAATGAGCAAGAGTGCCTCTACCAAAATTGTGAATTTTATGGCCCCAGGGTCAGGGATTCTGGTGTTAGGGCGGGGCTGTATTGATTATACATGTATAGTGAAAAAACATTAAATCTTTTAATATTTTCTTCTTTGCTCCTAGGTTTTAAGCAGATGAACTACCTATATAGTTATGAGCAATCCCTAATTTTCAAGAATTGTAAATTTCAAGGCCCCAGGGTCAGTTGTACCGTAGAGGGGGTACTTATATACTGAAAATGAATGAATTGTTTGAAATATGCTCCTTGGTACTAATCAAATATTTTTGAAAAGCAAGGATGCATTTCCAAAAATAGTGCAATGTGTGGATCTAGGCCTAAGAGTCAAGGGTTCATGTGTGGTAGCGGCACTACTGATTATTGCTGAATATTACTGATTAGTTGAAATGCATTTTTTCTCCTACCCTGCCTATGGGTATAAAGTAACCAAACTAAGGAACTGCTAAGTGTATAGTTATGATGACCAAATTGTAAATGCTATAGCATCTGGCTTAAAACATGGATCAAATTCAATCACTGGAAAGTTGTTAAATAATGCTCAGGTGACCTATAAGGCCCATGGGCCTCTTGTTAATACATATCATTGTTATTAATATAGTGTGATTTTAGACCCATTTTTTCAATGTTAGCTCCGCCTCTAATGCATACATAATGTTCAATCAAGGGCAGGTAAGTGTAATTTCTCTGAATTTGGAAAAAGTTAAGGGTAAAAAACATGGAATTGGTTAATTTTATCGTAGTATGTACTTATTTTTAACATTTAAAATATGCAAAAATGCGTCCATGGTAGTAAATATACAAAAGTGAAATTAGATAAAGATTTTAAAGCTACAGACAGGTGCGTAGCATCGGTTTTGAAAAAGGAAAAAGTTGCCCAAAGTCGAAAATCCTATTTCGTGTGTGTGTGTGTGGGGGGGGGGGGGGGGGGTAGGTAAAATTTTTCACGGTGTCAACTACTTTCAGTACAAATAAAAAAACAAAAAAGGAAACACAAGAAAAACAAATAACAAAATGATTTAAAGTGGGGGGGGGGGGGGGGGCAGGCCCCCAATGGCCCTCCTGTTGCTACGCCCCTGACAGAAGCGACCAAAAACGACTTAAAACACAGTGTTGAGTGAGTCATCCTTACAAGAAATACTAAGCCAATTTAAACTTAACATGCCACAAAGCATCCCTAGGTGATACGGATTAAATTTTGTTCACATGGAGGGTCCTGCCCTTTTTCAAGTGGAGATAATTAAGAATTCGTCAACATTTGATGGCATTTTTTGCAAATCTCCTTCTAATGAATCATTGAGCAAGATAAGAAGAAACATGTGAATTATAGAATCATTCATTACTACGGGTGTGGGATAGAGATATTCCACCGAAGGGACAAGATTCATAGTCTAGGACGAGGCTCTGCCGAGTTCTAGACCGGGAATCTTGGCCCCGAGGTGGAATTTCACTATTCCCACACGAGTAAGTAATGAATGATTATTTTTCTCGCATTATTTTATCCAAAATAACGGCCTCTCAATGACGTCGCCACAGGGCTAAAAATATATTCTTATAAGATCGAGAGCTCTACCGACTGAGCTACCGTGAACCAATGGAAAAGCCAAACTAAAAATATTAAGAATAGTCAGAAATTTTGAAACTTATTGAAAAAGTTTAATATCAAATTATCAATGAAAGAGATGGTATCATATCCCATATAACACAGATTATATGTAACTGAATACAAAAAAAAAAAACAACCAGGTTCTGAGTACTCAATATATATAGACATTATTCAAATTAAGCACTTTTAGAATGTAAGAGAAGGATTGTCTGAAGAACATGGGCACTTATGGGCCCCGGTAAAATGTGACAAAAATAAACAATCAAATAAAGCAAATTTTTCCATGTCAGGTTAATATGTTGACGGTGCGACCGTTAGAGCGAGCGCAAACTCTTCTGTTGTTTTAATTTTGATCGGGCTCGTCAAACCGCACGTGACATTTGGTGCGTCTAGAATCTGACGTCACATGACGTTGTATGTAAGTTACAAATACCAAGAAAAAACTGAACAGTGCTGAAAGTTATTGAAAAAAGTTTTGTTTTCAATTTATCTTCAATATGTATCCATTAAATCAAGGCGAGTAAACTTTTTGTTGAACATTTGCCGTCATTCTCGCGAGAACGCAACTTTGCTAAGTGATGCATTGTGGGTCAAAATTACTGCGGCAAAAAATTTTATGGAATGAATGTGCAGTAGTCCGAATTTTCTCTTCGCCCAGGCGTTGTCGTTAGAGCTCGCAGTTACGAGCGTCGCTTCGCGACGCTCGCTGCGCTCGCTATTAATTGATATCTAAACCATACGATTCAACAAATTTTACCATTGAAATTCATGAAAGAGCAAAGCCATACAATGTGGTAGGGGTCAGTGTGGCAGGGGTTAACGTTGTCAATGTGGTGATTTTCTAAAGTAAATAGTGAAGGGTTATTCATTTCTAAGCTTTTGTATACTATGAGCCTAAAGTTGTGCAAACTTATGTGAATGACAAAAGACGCAATATATATTTATATACTGTAAATGTATTATATTTGGCGTGTACGATGTTTGGCGGAAATTGAATTTTCAACAAGTTGGCGTAGATTTGATTTAGCGCTTTTTGAATGTGCTTTACATTAACCTTTATACACAAAGCATTTAGCGATGTACTTGATTTAGCTGAGGCTTCTTTCCGCGAAAGGCGCTAAAAAGAATACACAGCCAAATATAATACGTTTACAGTATATTGTGTGAAAGTAGAAAGTTTGCAAAAGATTAGACAGGTACCTAGAATATTGAAAATGTATAAAAAATGCAATGTTTTCCTAAAGGAAACGAGAGCTATTTACATGTATCTGTATGACCTATTTTGACCCCACCTGTGGAATAAATTATTTAAAATACTGATAGTCATGTGACTTCTTCCCACGTTAACATTCCTCGGAAGTGCTCACTGTACAGCCAAACTTTGTATCATTAAAGCCGTACCGCCAAGAGATGTTTGTATGTATTTTGTTTTAGAAACACTAAAGGGTAAAGGGAGTTTAGTGTACTTCATAAAATTGTGTTCACTTTTATCAATCATGCAAGGCAGTGAGACAATATTGAAGTCAACCTTAATGCTCTTTTTTAAATTTCAAAATTCAAAGAAACTAATATCAAGGCTTATTGAATTTTTTAATGCACGCAAGCTTGCAATTTTATAAGTTTGATCACTAGGATAGAGGGAGTTAGAAGTCCCTTCTATGGTATATTTTAGGTAATATCATTTCATTGAATAAAGTTAAACTCCACATTCCCTAGATAAATGGTCTCCATCCATTAATTTCAAAGATCGTGAAAAGGGAGGGTTATCATGGCGTCTACCATATACATTCGAGGTGGTTTTTCTGCTACTCGGAAAGGCCTGAGAAGTTGCGATTGGTCTCCACCCTTGATTTAGATGAACGAAACTCAAGGTTGATTCGGTAGGACTTTTCTGCATCTTGTTTAATATTGTTCTAAATTCATGCTGATTTCGGTGATGCTTAACGTGCTTTTTAGTCAGAAATACCAAGTGTGTTACTATTTACCAAATGAGAACGATTCGGTAATGTATTCTTAAGAAAATCGGCACAGAAAAAGGGCCGATTTAGTATTGCTTAAGTGCAATTGCCCTTTAGGATCTTGAGTTTTGGTAAGAGATATCTCCCTCGGTTTTAAGTTAAATTTTAAAAATTAATTTCAAAAAAAATTTAAAACATTTTCAACTGTCATTCTGCATGTGTATGTTTAAAGTTTTAAGGTATCTTTCAATCGAAGTATTTATTGATGAATTTATTACCGGTAATAGCTTTTAGAAATCGCTTGTCTTCATAGACTTTCATGCTATCATTGTAAATTTATAACAGTACTACTTAGTAAATTACTTTTATTAACAAGATGTGCCTGTGAAACAGATTCCTCTCGAAAGGGCAGTTAATGGCGAGGGTTGAATTTTCTCATGGCATACACTGTAGTCCTATGGTCTAGTGTTCAAAATTGCTGGTACCCAAAGGAAGATCTTGTCACAAGAAATACACCTGTGATATATAAAAGCCTTTGTTCAAAATATATTCCAAGGTTCAAGTTTTAAGATGTGGGTCAAAATCTAAGGTCAAGGCCAAAAGGATAAAAATATTCATACCCAATTAAAGGTCTTGTCACATTGAACAATTGTGTGAAGACTATGAAAGCGGTAACGCTGTTCAAAAGTAATGACAAAAGTTAAAAAATGTGATATTTTTGTTAAGAGTCATTCTCTGTAATGATTTGAAATTTTATATAGGAGCTGTGGCATGCATAGTCTCAAAATTTCTCCAAACTCTCTATGATAAATGTCATTGATACCCTAAACTGAAATCAGGCAAAAATTGGTTGCTATGTTTTATAGTTACTATGGCAACATGTCTTAAAGTTCGAAAAATGGCATTTTTTAACATGTTTAGAGCCCCATAGTTAACATTTGCGGTAAAGCAAACAATTGGCAATGACTGTTTCCAAAAGTTGAAGGTCAGATGTCTCAAATGCATGATAAACATGTTTGGTAAATCAACTATTACATACGTTACTATGGTAACAAAGTATTCAAAAATAAAAGAAATATTCATTGAATTTTATAAAGTCATACACGTAAAAATAAACAGCAATCATAGGATGAAATGTGACCAAATAATAGAAAAAAGAGCCTTGAAACATATACCAAGAACAAAATATGACACTTCATTTTGGTTGGCAATGGTTGCCAAGGTTTTTATACCACAGAGAGCCTTCAAAGTAGCACTCTGAATGCTTAAATCTGATCCTATCTTTAAAAAAAGCACATTTCTTCATAACTAATGATCAATTTTATAAGATGTTTGTGTGCTCCAAGTTTTCCCATTTGAAAAAATTCAGATTAGATTCTTTAGATAGAGCGTTGCTATGGAAATAAGCAGAAAATATATGCTTAAAAACCTGAACTTTTTTTTTCTTTCCTTGAATACGTACCCTTAAATGTAGATTCCCAAAACTTTTAAGATTGATATTTATTAACTGCTAACTTGACTTTTAATTTTGACTATCATCCAACCTCTAAGTGGATGCAAGAAATTGGCACACAGGGTTTAATATTGATATAAAGTTCACAAAATCGAACATTTTCCCTTCTGGATAACCATAGTAACAGTGTTGTTTTATTCATCAAATTTTATCAATATATGATATTCAACATCAGTTCTAACAGATAAGTACTATTCAAGCTGAGTCCTTTAATTCGTTTCTTGATTATTTGGCAATTTAATTCTTAATGCAGCGAAAAATAATTAACCTTTAAGCACTGGTACTTTGCTTCCATGGTAACACTGCAAAGTAGCAATTATACCCAATTTTTCTGATGGTTTTGGTGTTGCAAGGTCCTAAGGATGTATATTTGCCAGTCTTGAATTTCCATGTTTTTCCTCAAGACAGTAGAATTAACCCAATCTTAGTTACTCGTTTTGCATGGTTACACTGTGTTACCATGGCAATCAAAAAAGTTATTTATAGAATAATATTGCTTATACTTATATACTTAAGGGGGGACCTATGTCATTCGACGTCAAAGCAGCGTAATGTGACGTCACAATAGCGACATTTGTTTTTTTTCCGCTGACTTTTGCAACTGTGATTATAGGCATAACAATGTTTTTAATCAAAAACGTACACAGTTTACAAAAAGAACATTTTTTCATCATTTAAAACAGTTTTATTTGATTTATAGAGTTTGTTCATATCAGAAATCTCTTCCTTTGGTTGATAATTCATAGAAATTGCATTTGTGAAGAAATACCTTTTTGATATGCTGATATAAAAAAGCAAAAATATAAGATAAAATTTAGCAAAAACAGCGGCTTAAATTAGGGGAATATGTTTAATTTTATGATTACCATTAATTGTATTTTCTGGATAAAGCTAAGAAAAAAATTAAGAAATGTACTTGTACCTATATTTACTTATTAATTTATAGTGTATGTAGATTTCATTGTATATAGTCATTCCTAGGTTCTATTAGGTGTTGGTTGTTGACGGGGAAAAGAGTGGGGGGGGGCAGAATGATTAGAATGAAGAAGAAAAGAGTTTATCTGTTTAAATTATTTCTTATCAAAACAAAATACTCGTTTTTTGCAAAATAGCTTTTTATATTCAGATGCTTGTCAGTGCTAACTTACCTTTTTTAAGTGCAGAAGGGTCAATATTTATGAAGAAGAGTACGAAAATAAAAGAAAACGTCATATTTCTCCTTTATTTTATCATAAAGGCATACTTTTTTCCTTGTTGAAATAAAGAGAGTGGTCATTTCTTTCAAAAAATATGATTTACAACATTTTCACACAAAGACTTTTTAAGATATTACCTGTTATGCGTGTCGGAATTGTTGATGTATTGCAAACTTTTCTTAAATGCAAATTAAATATGTTGGTACCCAAAGGAAGGTCTTTTCATAAGATATGCAATTATGAACATGAAAAGTGTAGCACCACTTTTTCAAAGGTTGTGGCCCATGATACTTTTTTTAAAGGTAGAAAAACTTTCATTTTAAAGGCCTCATCACACGGATTTAATTGTGAGAAAAGGCCTAGCCCTAACCGTTCTAAAGTTATGGCCATGGTTATTTTTTTTTTAAAGTAGGTTAAACTCATTGGAAAAGGTCAGGGTCTAAGTTATAGGTATCCAATAAAAGGTCTTGTCACAATGATTAAATATCTGAAGTATTAAAGCCCTAGTTTTGACCCTTTAAAAGTTATGGTGAAGGATTTTTTTTAAAAAGTAGATTAAACTCCAAGGTCAAAGTTCTCAGTATGCAATAAAGGTTGTCTCACAAGGATAATATATGTGACGTTTGAAAGCCCAAACCCTTAGCGTTCATAAGTTGAACGAAGCCGAGGTAAAACTTTTTTAAAGGGATCAAGTCAAAAGGTCAAAGGCGTTGGTACTCAGTGAAAGGTCTTATTATAAAAAATATATAAGAGCCCTAGCATTTACTGTTTAAAAATTGTTCGTACCTTCAAACAGTTTTGTCACAAGGAATTCACTTGTCGAATATGAAAGTCATAGCTCTACTATATCAAAAGCTATCGGCAAGGTTAAAGGTTTTGCAGACGAAGAGACAGACAGCTGGACCTACGGATGGACACGACAAAAACTACATATCTTCGATACCTTGGGCATAAAAATTTAAGTGCTCTGTGATATATAATGAACACCTAAATAGAGCTATCTTAAAATCTCTTGTATAATCCTGATCATAAATGTTAAATTGGAAATATCTTTGATATCTTCTTGTTAAGAACAATTCAGCCTCAGGGGTTAGGGTACAACAGACGGTCATGGTTTTACCTAGGAATATAATGGAACTATCGTACCAAATCTATCGCTCCAGAACAACAAAGTCATGCTAAGTCATACATATATTATTATAGAAGCACACCCTTCTATATAATGGAGCTCTCGTAACATATTTATTGCTCCAGAACAACAAAGCCATGCCAAGTCATATAATTATAAAAGCACCCCTCCTAAACTAACTTCTGCGTTTTTCTAGCCGATGTACAAAGAACTATATGCGGTATATTGCATATGTTTGCCCCCACAAAAGTCAAATTTTGAAAACTTCCTGAAATGTGCTGAATTCAATAAATTGTACGAGAAATATAAGTTAACAGAAAATATAATAGTTCCAGAGCAGTGTATTCACAATTTCTGTTTTTATGACGTCACAAACTAGTCCAATTTTATATCCTTTTTCAGAAAGAGGACAAAATGGACAAAATTTCAACAATTTAAGCTTTAAAATTTATAGAGCGCATGTGTGTTCAGGAACAATATTGACATATTTCATTGATATTATCATTCTACACATTATATCAAAATATTTATCCTGAACAAACATGCGCTCGGTGACTTTTATTTAAAATATCGACGAAATATATACATTTTTCTGCAAAATTCATAAAAAACTGAAATTTACGTCATATTTGTGACGTCATTACGTACATATGACGTCATTACTTATGAAATTATTCAGTGCTTTGAAGTCAGCATATACTCCCCTGTTTAAGGACTTAATTAAATATTACTCCATCAAAGTTTGATTTTGGGGGGCAAATGTTGGTTAATAACCGCATATAGTTCTTTGGATAATGCTTTATAAACAGAAAAATTAGATTAAGAGTATTCTGATAATTGAAATTAAAAAAATTAACATGTATGTTAATTCTGATAGATACTTGTATCTGCTATATATTTATCAAATTACAGGAAAAATATTTGTGTAGAACATGGCTGGGAACGAGATGCAAGATTTTGAAAGGTAATTTTTTAATGTTTTCATTGGTTCAATGATTAGTTAAGGCAATACAACTATGGTCAAAAATGCAACTTTAAAGATTTCTAATGAATTTTATAATCAATTTCAAGTACTTGTTTTGAGTGAAAGTAACAGTTGTGCATTGCATATATCAATTTGTTTAAGTTCACTTATATACATGGTAAATATTTCAGGTAAAAATTTTCTTTCATCACTTGCAGACTGTTTTTTCGATGTTTTGATAACGTAACTGGGACAAATTAGAAACATTTAAAGATTGAAAGATATTGTCTTCTAACTGGGACGGTGTTTGCAAACAAATTGATTTACGCGCGCTAGTTAAGAGACTATATCTTTCAAAAAATAAGGATTAATTGCTTATATTTACATTTTTTAACTTTCTGCCTTCACTGCAAATGAGATTTTTTTTAATTGAAAAACCTATTTATTATCCTTCGTGTATTCTACAGTTAATGTAAGAGCCAACGTAACAGCTGCTGGTCGATTTGAGCGTGGTTTTTGATTTTTTTGCTAATGACGTTGCACTTTTTCGGCGTTCAACTATTGTGACATCAAACTAAATGCATTCCTTAACCTTTCGGCACCGTGTATGTGTTATGGTGTTTTGAATGCAATAGATTTCCATTCATTTTATATGCAGAAAACGCCTGTAATGTAAATTTTTAATTTTTATCTCGTGTTTCCTCATTAACAATTTTAACAGGTGGCAAAGTGGTTCGTACGTCTGCACCCATATGACAGCTTTTAGCAAGAGTCTGTGAATCCAACTCTTTAGTCCAGGGATGAAAATGTGTAACATGTATTATCCATTGTCATAAATGCTCCTTTATATTTATTTATTGTGTGTAAAACAAAATTATTTTTGGTTTACTTTTGCTATCAAGACCTAAGAAAAATGTGTCAATATATATGTCAATCTTTCTTTTTAGATGAACAGACTATCTATTGATGAAAAATGAATAAAATGAAACATAATCTAAAACTAGAGGTACTGTGAGCAATGAGCTCACTAAATGATACCCCCGCCTCCCATAATGTCTATGAGGAATAACTTGTCCTATCACATGTTATCCAGAAGCTTCTATATGTGATGTCATCGGTAAACATATAATGGCAATATCCAAGTTTTACTATGGGAAACCTAAAATACGTGTCGAATAAAAAAGTAAAATAGGAGGTGCACAATGGCAATATGTAATAAAGATTTTGTGAAAGTTTCATTAAATTTCACTCAGTAGTATAAGAGGAGTTGCGGATAAAGATAAAGCGTAACAGACGGACGGAAATCCCGATCACTATATACCCTCCCACTTTTCAAGGGGGGGGGGGGGTGGGGGGTATAACGTGAATCAACTTTTTTTTTTATGATATTATGTATCACAGCCTAATCTAGGTATTGTAGTTGTAGAAATAAACACACAAAACACGGCTGCTGGGTTCGATTCTATTTTAAATACGTTATAAACAGAAAAAGAAGAAGGTGACCGTAATCCTAGACTCAATTCCACAATATCGTAAAATAAATTTGTGATGGGGAGGGAAACTTTCTTCCCTCCCCAAAGTCTATGGTTGGAGTCCTCGAGAAGTTAGTATTGGCGCAAATGCGCAGGAGACATAGAAAAACCAGTTTGACCACTCACAAACTCGGATACTCTCACTGACCACTCACCCGTATAAATGAATGAATGAATAAGACAGTGAATGAACGCAGTACATTCTGTAGTGACGACGGAATTCACTAGTCACTATAAAAATATGATGCCTTATAACAATATATGAAAATGATATGAATGGTAATTAGTTTTATTAGTTAATTAATAATAATTCACCCTGTGACATTCTCCTCCTCTTTGAGAAAAATGTGTCCTCACATTTCATCAAATAGTCATGACCGTTCACGGTAGCTCAGTCGGTAGAGCGCTCGCTCCGTGATTGGAAGGTCGTGAGTTCGTATCTCGGCCGCGACTGACCTAGTCATTAACATAGGTACCAACTGTTCCTTCGCCATGCTCTCGGCACTTTGAACTGAGAGTTGCGGGTCTTTCGGATGAGACATTAAAAACCGACGCCCCGTGTCAGCGACAGGCGTTGGCACGATAAAGATCCCTCACTGCTCAATGGCCCTGAGTGCCGAGTAAAGGTCAAAATTTGAAGCCCTTCACCGGCATACGGTGACGTCTTCATATGAGCGAAAAATTCTCGAGAGGGACATTAAACAATATACAATCAATCAACAATCAAATAGTCATGTACAAAATATATAAACTGAAATAAAAACAATTAATATTAAAATATATCAACACACATAGATGTATGATTACTAATGTTTTGCAACATCTTCTGCTTTGTAGCAAAAGAGAAAGTATTTTGTATTAGCACAAGCTGAAATACAAAACTATTTAATCAATCCATGTATGTATAGTTTTCATAAAACTGGCATCATGAATGGCTAAGCTGAAAAGCAACCCATGATTAATAGTGTAGCATAAAATCTAAGTAATATGATCCACTAGCGATCACGTAAGTCGTAAAACTATCAACTATATAAGTACATCTTAGCACTACTAACTTTAGATATACTATAATAATTCTACGTCATAAAACTATATACAACTAGCTATCTGAACTCTAAGTAATCCCTGTAAGATTTTTCCTGTGACATTCTTCTCCTAGACATACCATACTTGAGCCTCATGCTCACCTATAACCCACTCTCCATATCTATTAGGAGTATTTTTAACTCTAGTGGAACGTCTTATACCTTGCTGAATAGTTGACGGGCTCGATGTACAATCTCGCGACAAATCATCACACATTTCGGATACATTTGTACTCGATATTGAATTAAAAGAACCACTGTCCTGAATTTGATATCCTGGGTCAACGGAAGAAGTATCTTCTAACCTTGATATAGGTCTACTAAAATCTGAAATATTAAGGTGGAATATCCCTCTGATAAGAGAGATAACTCTTCTGATAAGAGAGATAACTTTCTTCAGACATTTTGTCATGAAATTCAGTGCATTGTCATGTCAGAGTTTACAAGTTTCATTCATTAGGACCATTTTATAGTCAACTCAATCAAACCTATATTTTCGTACAAATGTTGATTTCTAGTTTCTACTGCTAGTATATTTATTAATTATTTATATTAGTTTACATAAAACATTTATACTCAGTTCCTTTAAACAGTGTAAATTGAGAAATCTCTATCTCTTAAAGTATAATTCTTTTAAATGTACAGAAATTTCAGTTGCAGTGTTGTTTATAAACATTTAATTAATATTTGGTTTCATTAAAAAATATTTTCAAGGGCGATAATGGAACGATAACTCCTGTTTATGGATGCGTGTTATTTTACATGCACAGAAAACAATTTGTTATTCTGATTTAAAAAGCAGCTCTTCGCAATGTTTTCTTCACTATGTTCACTATCTCTTCAATATGTTCACTATGGGAATTAGATAGGTATGAGAGTAAATATCATGTTTATATATACCTCATATTTCTAATTTAATTGTGAGATAAGAAATATTTAATCTTTCTATTTACCATATCAAATTTTCTTCACATCATGATTTGACGTATTATTCATTTCTGAAAAAGTAAGCAACGCTTCATACTTCAAACTATTTTCCAATTGAATTTAATGCTATAGTTGTTGCTGAAAATCAATGTCTGGATTTAAAAAAAAAAGTCGCGAAATTTGGAGCAGAGGGATATTGCCCCTTAAATGTGTTACATGTAAATGTAAAACCATCAATTTGCCAACATACTTCATATGTTCATCTGAACTATTGAGAAGAGTATTATGGTTAACACGAGAAGTGTAATAAACATTATTACATTTATTTGTATTTGCTGGTGTTGTCACCAATAAAATCTCGGATTCAGAATCACAGGAATGTCACTACTGGGAATATCTCATATAACATATGGATCTTTTTCCCACTTATCAGATAATTTGCATTTCCCAGTCTTTGCTAGACGACGAACTAGAACTCTGTCTCCGATTTCTAATTTTGAAAATCGAACTCTGTTGTCGTAGTGGTGTGTTCCCGTTTTGCACACATTAAATTAAAATTAGATATAGAACAATAAGTGTGAAGTGTGTTTTGATAGCAATTATAGTCTGATTTTTGGTTTGGATTTACCTGGATTTACCTGTGCAAAAAGAAGTTTAATACAGTTTTATAGGCATTTTATTAAACTTCTATATACATTTATTGGGAAAAAAATGTGATTTTATTGAATATTTTGTAAAATAAATTATTATTATTTATTTTTTAAGTCCAATTTCTTAAAAAAGAATACTTTTCAATCTTGATGAAATTCTAAATGAATAAAAGATACAAAAATTAAAAAAAATAGAGAATAAAAATTAATTTGAAAAAATAATGCCTAAGCCAAGAAGGTCTTAAGTACCAGTCCATATAAGAATCATGCAAAAGGTGATTCACTCAGGTTCTCAGAATTCAATGATTTTCCACACATAGATTTCTCTTGACCTATGATCCATGTATGTAAAATAAAAAATGTTTTGGATCATGGTTACTATGGAAACCTGATCAAAGTAATTTCCTTAGCAACCAGCCAATTTTTCTATTGGAAGGCACTGAAAATTACTGATCTTTACAGCTTGAAATTATATATAAAAACTTTAACAATAATTCTCATTTACTGGTATGATAAAGACACACCCTTTATTTGTTTAAAACACACAAGACATTGATATTTCATCTGAAGCTAGTACTATGGTAGACATTAGAATATATGTATGTTTTTGCATTTTTGCTGATTCAGCATTTTTCTTGATTTGGACAATATTCAAGGTCAATTAAAAAAAAATACCACGCTAATACAGATTTTGGATGACTTTCACATAAAAGTAGAGAACTTTCTCTTTTACAGATTGACTTTGAAAGCGTGGGTTTTTTGAAAAATTCTATTCGTTGCCTAGCAACAAAATTGGATGTTTTGATAACTAAAAAGTGAAAAATGGTAGAGGGTTGGGTCAAAAATCTTATAAATTTTTATCTTTTTGTGGCAGATACAAGTTTTCAAGCAGTAGAAAATAACCCTCATATATTTTTAAAATGAAAGAATAATTTATAATCATTAATCTCCATGGCAACAGAAATTTTTCCCTAGCAACAAGGCAAAAACAGTTATTTTTTGGCCTTTTTTGTATAGATTTTGATAGATTCAAATAGCTATTTTTTCTTAAAAATGCAATTGGGCATAAATGTCAATTTAATATGGGTCTGATAAAGTTATTTTGGTACATTATTAACCTATGGGTACAATTCTGAACACTTAACGACCACTTTTGTATCTACAATTTACTTTTACATTCAGGCATTTTCTTCGCTAAATTTTTAGGGCTAAAATGAGATCTTCCACAAAAGACGTTATAAATGAAAAATAAATAGCTTCAGATACAATATTAATATGTAGCAAAACATTTGTATGGATGACAAGATTCCATAAAATTATACTTGGGTTGTTATGGCAACTTAATGCACAATGACCATAAATCAAACTATCTGTGACCAAAATATTTGAAATTTTGGCTTCCATTTATAATTACAAGTAATTCTGTTGCTAGGATTGCAATCAACAAAACTCAGAAAGCTTCAAAATTCATACTTAAAAGAAACTGTATATTTTTATGGTTACCATGAATACGCTTTGAAGCTAGTGTTGATTAGCAACTGCGTAATATAACCAAATTTTGAAATTTTCTATTATTTCAGGTTAAAACAATTTATCATCACTGAGATTAATTCATCATTTAAAAGTTCTTATTTAAAAAATTCTACAGCGTTACATTCTAGAAACATTTCATCGGTGTATAAAGGCTTTTCTGTTAACATTTTGTTTGGTATCTGCCTGTCTGTTTGTCTCTAGACTTTTCGTTTGTAACTTCTTAAGAACCATTTCACCATAACTTTCAACAAGAGGAATTAAAAGTTTAAGGTATGAATGTATAGTAAATGTCTTTTTAAGTCTTCTTCTTCTCGAGAACAGCAAACCGTGATTAGGCAAAGTATCCTCTGGTTATGGAGATTCAATGATATTCAAATCATAACCCCTGTGGGTAGGACAGGGCCACAACAGGTGGTTAAAGTATACCATTCTCAAGAACTGCTAAGCCATAATTATACATATAGAGAAGTATCATCAGGTAGTGTTAATTAAGTTTCTTCAAAACATGACCCCTGGGGTTGGGCACAGACACAACAGGGGCCCAAGGTTATACATATTAGGAATATCTAAGAAATATCTGATTTCTTCTTTAGAACAGCAAAACTATTATTAGTCATATTAATACAAAAGTATCCTTACGTAGTGTAGATTTAATGACACCCGAGGGTAGTTCAGGGTCACAGCAAGGGGTGAAAGTTTACAAATGCATAGATATCTTGAGTATTGCTTTAACAATAATTACACAAATGATTAGACAAATTAATTTTATATAATTATCAAATTAAGAAATAATCATGCATATATTTCTATGTTTCCTTTACAAAGGCACAGAGAGTAATGTAGTGCATATTGAACTAATGTAGTTCTCTGGGGTAAAATATTGAAAAATTATACAATTGTGAAATATAAAACCCTAGCCCCACCTTTTCAAAGGTTATGATCGAGGTGAACGCTTTTAAAGGTAGGACAAATTCCAGGGGCAAGGTCAAAGGGTTAAGGTTGTTGGTTTCTAAAGAAAGGCCTTGTTCCAAAGATTACATATATTGGAAGTATGAAAGTGCTGGCCCTTACCGTTCAAAAGTAATGGCCGAGGTAAAAGTTTGTAAAAAGTAGGTCAAACTCCAAAGTCAAGGTCAAATTTGTAAATATTTGAAGAAAGGAATTGTCACAAGGATTACATATGTGAAAAAAATGAAAGCTGTAGCCCTTACTGTTCAAAAGTTATGCCCAAGGTCAAAGTTTGTAAAAACTAGGTCATATTCAAAGGCCAAGGTCAAAGGGTCAAAGTTGTTGATATCCAATGAAAGGTCTTGTCACAAGGATTACATATGTAAAGTATGAAAGATCTAGCCCTTTCTGTTCAAAAGTTTTGTCCAAAGTTTTTCGTAAGTATGGAAATGTTCAAGGTCAAGGTCCAAGGTCAAAAGGTGAAAATTGTTGGTTTGAAATGAAAGGTGTTGCCACAAAGAATTGATATTTGAAGTATGAAATTCTAACTACCGTTTAAAAATTAGAGCCAAACTAAAAGTTTGGATTTCTTGTGTAAAATAGAGTCAAACTCCAAGGTCAAGGGGTCAAGGATCTTGATATCAAATGATAGGTCTTGTCACAAAAATTGAATACTTGAAATAAGAAAGCCTTTGTTCTCTAACCTTTCAAAAATTATGTTTAAATTTGTATTTGAATAGTAGGTCAAATTTGTCCATCCGTTTGTCTGTCTGTCTCTCTGTTTGTCTGCAAAAACTTTAACCTTCCCATAACTTTTGTTTTAGTGGAGCTATGACTTTTATATTGAAGATGTGTGTTCCTTGTGACGAGACCTTTCTTTAGGTACCACCAAATTTGAACTTTTGACCTTGACCTTGGAATTTGACCCACTTCTACACAAAAATTCCAATATTTTAATTTGGCCATATCTTTTGAACAGTAGATTTCAGGGCATTTATATTTCACATATTTATTCTTTGTGGCAAGACCTTTCATAGGATACCAACAACTTTGACCTTTAGACAATGACCTTGGAGATTTCCGTCCTTGTGAAAAAAATTAACCTTGGTCATATCTGTTGAACGGTAAGGGCTAGAGCTTCCATACTTCATATATTTAATTCTTGTAAGAAGACCTTTCATTGAATATCAAGAACTTTGACCCTTCGACTTGGACCTCTGATTTTGACCTTCTTTAAAGAATAAACCTTCACCATATCTTTTTAAGGGTTAGAGCTAGTGCTTTCATTCTTTATTCATTTAATCCTTGTGACAAGAACTCTCATTTGATATCAAGACCTTTGACCCTTTGACCTTGACCTGGGAGTTTGACCTACTTTTTAAAAATTTTAACCTTGACCATAACTTTTAAACAGTGAGGGCTAGGGCTTCCATACTTCACATATGTATTCTTTGTGGCCAAACCGTTTATTGGAAACCAAAAACATTGACGTTTTGACCTTGACCTTGGAGATTTTTGTACTTATATAAAAATTTAGCCTTGGCAATAATTGTTGAACAGTAAGAGTTAGGGCTTCCATACTACACATATGTGGCAAAACCTTTTATTGGATACCAATAACATTGACCTTTTAACCTTGCCTAAGAGATTTCTGGACTTATGTAGAAACATTAACCTTGGCAATAACTTTTTCACGTTTAGGGCTAGGGCTTCCATACTTCACATATGTATTCTTTGTAGCAAGACTTTTATTGGATACCAATAACCCTGACCTTTTGACCTTCATCTTTAAGAGTTCTGTACTTATGAAAAATCCTTAACCTGGCCATAACTTGGGAACAGATGGTGATAGGGCTTTCATATTTCAAAATTGTATTTCCAGTCAGGAGACCCTACTTTGGGTACCAATGTATGTGGGAAAGTTTAATCTTCCCTATGTTGCCATACGGGGGCATCAGTGTTTCACAAATACATCTTGTTTATAAGGATACACACCCTCAGCATCACAATACTGCATTCTGGTAATACAAATTGACAATAAACTGTATGATGTAAATTCCGTTATATCATCAGAAAATACACATGATCTGAAGTTCCCTGTTTTGTTGTCTTACCTATTATACATGTACAACAAGATGTGTTTGTGAAACACCGATGCCCCCATATGACAACATAACCAAGATCAAACTTTTCTTAAATGCAAATTTAATTAATGTTTTGGTACCAAAAGAATGGTACATGTATTACAATAGTGAAATATGAAAGTACATCAAGGTTCAAGTTTTTTTCATAAGTACGGAAATCTCCAAGGTCAAGGGCCAAGATGTTCATATCCAATTAAATGAAAGGTCTTTCTACAAAAAAATACATATTTGAAGTATAAAAGTCATGGTATCTATCGTTCAAAAGATATGGCCAAAGTAAAAATTTGGAATTTTTGTGTAAAAGTGGTCAAACTCGAAGTTCAAATTTGGTGATACCCAAAGAAAAGTTTATATCACAAGGAATACCCATGTGAAATATGAAAATTAGCTCCATTAAATCAAAAGTTTTGTGCAAGGTTAAAGTTTTTGAGCATAAACAGACAAACAGACAGACAGACTGAAAGAAAATACAAAAACTATATACCCCCCCCCCAACTTCGTTTACAGGGGGGGGGGGGGCACATAAAAATGTATATAAAGTAAAAGTTACTAAAATTTCAAAGTACAGCGATTGATTTCCAGATTGTTGCAAAACCAATAGACCTTTTCACAAAAAAAATGTCATAAATAAGTTTCAATCTTTAGAGAAATCTTAACGAGGTTTCACAAATCTTCGTAGAGGTTCTTGCCTGAAAAATTTAACAAATATTTATGAGAGCCTTTATCTTTCACATAGAATAGTAGCTGCAGAACTATAGCTCTCTGCTTAAGAAAATTTAGACATATAAAGCAGAGAGCTACAGAAATTCTGAAGCTTTCTGAGTGTTTGCTGATTGCAATCCTAGCAAAAGAATTACTAGTAATTATAAATGGAAGCTAAAATTTCAAATATTTTGGTCACAGATAGTTTGATTTATGGTCATTGTGCATTAAGTTGCCATGGCAACCCAAGTATAATTTTAAGGAATCTTGTCATCCATACAAATGTTTTGCTACATATTAATATTGTATCTGAAGCTATTTATTTTTCATTTATAACGTCTTTTGTGGAAGATCTCATTTCAGCCCTAAAAATTTAGCGAAGAAAATGCCTGAATGTAAAAGTAAATTGTAGATACTAAAGTGGTCGTTAAGTGTTCAGAATTGTACCCATAGGTTAATAATGTACCAAAATAACTTTATCAGACCCATATTAAATTGACATTTATGCCCAATTGCATTTTTAAGAAAAAATATCTATTTGAATCTATCAAAATCTATACAAAAAAGGCCAAAAAATAACTGTTTTTGCCTTGTTGCTAGGGAAAAATTTCTGTTGCCATGGAGATTAATGATTATAAATTATTCTTTCATTTTAAAAATATTTGAGGGTTATTTAAGGAATCACTGTCTAGTTAGGAGGGTACGTCAGGGCATCAACAATAGTGGGAAACATGGGATAATTTGCATAACGGGCGAAGCCCGTTATGCTTAAATTATCCCATGTTTCCCACTATTGTTGATGTCCCTGACATACCCTCCTAACTAGACAGTGATTCCTTATATTTCCATTTCATTGTGAAATAAAATTGTAGATTTAGACTTTAAAAATGTAGATAAATATATTTAAATCACATGATGACTTCCATGCCAGTTTCAATAGTCCTCGCCAACCGACGTCAAACACAAAGGCAGCCGCACGAGATTTACATGCATATTTGGCCTCCTCAGCGTCAGACACAGAGACAGATGCGCACGAGAATTGCATGCGTATTAGGCCTCCTTAGCTCCCGACCTATCGACCTGCCTAATTTACATTCCGGCAGAATTATCAAGAAATAAACTACCCCTAACTTTCAAAGAGTTATCACAGGGGAAAAAATTAGAAATGGAAATATTTTCTATTGCTTGAAAACTTGTATCTGCCACAAAAAGATAAAAATTTATAAGATTTTTGACCCAACCCTTTACCATTTTTCACTTTTTAGTTATCAAAAAATCCAATTTTGTTGCTAGGCAACGAATAGAATTTTTCAAAAAACCCATGCTTTCAAAGTCAATCTGTAAAAGAGAAAGTTCTCTACTTTTATGTGAAAGTCATCCAAAATCTGTATTAGCGTGGTATTTTTTTTAAATTGACCTTGAATATTGTCAAAATCAAGAAAAATGTTGAATCAGCAAAAATGCAAAAACATACATATATTCTAATGTCTACCATAGTACTAGCTTCAGATAAAATATCAATGTATTGTGTGTTTTAAACAAATAAAGTGTGTGTCTTTATCATACCAGTAACTGAGAATTATTGTTAAAGTTTTTATATATAATTTCAAACTGTAAAGATCAGTAATTTTCAGTGCCTTCCAATAGAAAAATTGGCTGGTTGCTAAGGAAATTACTTTGATCAGGTTTCCATAGTAACCATGATCCAAAACATTTTTTATTTTACATACATGGATCATAGGTCAAGAGAAATCTATGTGTGGAAAATCATTGAATTCTGAGAACCTGAGTGTATCACTCAAATATCACTTTTGCATGATTTTTACACGGACTGGTACTTAAGATCATCAGATAATTATTACATCAAAGTGACTATATTAAATACATTAACTTTGTATTTATTATACGAGTATTCTCTTATTTTTTCACTATAAGTTCACCTTTCACCTACTTACTAAGTATGGTATAGACTATAGCAATTAAGTTATTATCTCATCTGGTCCAATTCCCGTTTTTCACACATTTTTTTAATTACCTGCAATTCAAATGTGTGCAAAACGGGAACAAACCGTCGTAGTTCTCTTTATGTTTTAAAGAATTCTTTTGCACATTGGATTTTACAACATTATAAGCAAAATTTAATATTTTCTTCAATTTTCCAACATAAGTTTGATGACTAACTGGCTTATCAGATATTTTAGAAGAGTCTAAATTTAAAAATGCATCAATGGCCAACATTGGATGCCAACCAAACATTAAATAGTGTGAACTAGAAAAACCAGTTTTCTCTTGTTTGGTTGCATTACATGTATATGCATGAACCAACGGTAATATGTAAGATTTCCAATCATCTTTCTTATAATTTTCTAAAGTTCCAAACATTTACAGCAAAGTATCAGTAAAAATATTTGAAAAAATGTTTTTGTATTGAGAATTTAAGTTTCTGAGAAGCAAGTCAAACTCAAAGGTCAAGGTCAAAACTGTTAGTATCTAAATGCAGGTCTTGTCACAAGGAAGACACCTGTAAAGTTTGAAAGCCCTAGTACTTAATGTACTAAAGTTATGACTAAGGTCATTTTTATAGTTGGACAAACTCTAAGGTCAAGGTTATAAATATTTATACAATTTGAAATTTGAAAGGTCTTATCATAACATATACTGATGTGAAGTATGAATACTCGTGTAAAGTATGAAAACACTAGCACCAACTGTTCATAGCCAAAGTTTAAATAAGGAAAAAAAATGTTAAAATTGGTCAAACTCCAAGGTCAAATGATCAAATTAAGTTTTACCCTAAGAAAGGTCTCGTCACACCTGTTAAAATGAAATCAATAACCTCATGTATTTTAAAGTTATTGTGGCATTTGTTGACAAATATACAGACAAACTTACGAGACAAAATATAAACCCCGTTTTTGATTAGTGGGTCATAAAAAAGAAATGCCGATGCATTGAACCAAATTACATGTATCTGTCCCTCCTTATTTAAACATCATGGCAATTGTATCATCCTTTTGTATTTTTACTGTTTCAGAACGATTGCTGAAAATGAGCTGCATGAGATGAGAATGTAAGTTTTTAGGCTTGTATTTAGCGGACTTGCAACTTAACACATTGCGTACCACTCATGTAAGTTGTGGGTAGTGCTTGACTGGCCACTAAAATAGTACATGAAATTGTAAGTTTCGGATTAATTTAGGGAATAAAGTTAATTTTAACTTCTGTTATATCGTAAGTTGAAATATGTGTCATTCCTTATAATTGATTTTCACGGTAGACAATGAGACAATTTGTCTTCGAGAAAAAGGCTTCAAACTGAACATATTTTTAAAGTAAATTCAAGCGGAGTAATACGTTTTTGACGTGACACATTGTGACGTAAGCAAGTTATGTTTAACAGATATACAGAACGGATTAGAATTTTTACCCAATCAAATGACTAGTTACAACTAAAATTACATTACTATTTGATAATTCATTTCCAGTAGTAAATTTATCATTAAAAGAAATAATGATTTCACATTGCGGCGATATACAAATGTGCTTTGCTTTTTAGGAATTTATCTGTTGAAATACAGATCTTTACGTCGTCCCTTTCAAACAATGGTTCAGCATTGATAGACAAATATTAGCTCCTATTATTTTTTATGAGTTTAATTGGGTTTTTTTCCAGACAAAATAAAAAAAGTATTTGCAAATGATTTTATTCACGTTTTAACATTTTAACATTAACATTAGTACTTAATTCTTTCTTTTGCAGTACTGTGACTGAAAACATACCAGAGCAGGAAGAAAGGTACATACTTTTTAACTCTAAATCAAGATCAAATTGTATATGTATTTAAATTTAGTTTTTGCATATAAGTGACCAACATAAGTACATATATTGTATTCCTTGCTTGAACAGCAGGGTGTATAAAGTATTCGGGATGTACGTCTGTCTGTTACGCTCTTGGGTACCCATCTCTTATCCGCAACATTTATGTGTGCAACAAACTATACACTCAAATGTTTAGTGAAAAGACCCTGCATTTTCACATACTTAAGTGCGAAACGCTAGGTCTCAGTTTGCACATTGGATTATTTCATATCATATACATATCCCATATCATCTGATTTTGCTAAGTAAGGCGCAGTGCATTTCTTTTCTTGAAAAATATTGTATTTTGTCCCCTACTACTGAAACTAATTGAACTTCTGTATAGGTTCCATTAAAGTCTGTCAGTCCAAACGTCCGTCTGTCCCACTTGGTTTTCCGAACTTTTTTTCTACACAATTGCGGATATTGAGCTGATCTTTAGTATGTGAGTGTATCTTGATTAGTTACAGATCAGGTTTGAATTTATCCTTGTCTCGCAAATCCTATTGTATGCTTCTAAATTGTTTTGGAGCAATTCTCATTCTGCAATTTTAGCTACGTTAAGACAGAGACAATATTTATTCATGTCTCTGATAACGAGTGTATGGGAGGCATTCTAACTGTGATAAGGGCTTGTCCAGGGACACAGTTAGATTATTCTAACTAATTGACAACCCCCAGATATATACATGTATTGTTGTTTTGACCAAAGCATACATGTATGTCTAATGAAATTCATAGACGTCTCTCTTTGTAAGAAAATACGGCTGAATTCTAAGACATTACATCCATAAACAAATATTTTCAAAATGTTGACATTTTGGGGGTACTTATAAGGGATAATATAAAAGAAGAATCCTATAGAGAAAGGGGGAACCCGGTAGGGACATGTATTGCTTTTGCAAATCTCTCAGAATGCTCTCAGAATCTCTCAGAATTAAGACATCTTCTTATGCTCTAAGCTTTCATGATCTCTAATGAGCTTTGATTTTTTATGTGCCCGGATCGATAGATCCAGGGCGTATATTGTTTTTGTCCCGTCTGTTTGTCTGTCTGTCTGTAGTCAGCTTAGACCTCCGCCAAAACTTAAGAACCATAAGAGATAGCAACTTCATATTGGATATGAATACTCCACTAATAAAGTTCTTTCAAATGACATGAAGGTCAATGACCTTGTAACCTTGACTGTGACCTATATGCTAAAAATAGCGTTTTCCACTGTTTGTCAAAAATTTTGAACCAAAAGAGATTGAGACTTCATATTTAGTATGCATACTTCGCTAATAAAGTTCTTTCAATGACATCAAGGTCAATGACCTTGTAACCTTGGCTGTGACCTATATGCTAAATATAGCTTTTCCACTTTTTGCCATAACTTTTAAACCAAAGGAGATAGGGACTACATATTTGGTATGCATACAGCACTCATTATGTTCTTTCAAACGACACCAAGGTCAGTGACCTTGACTGTGACCTATATGCTAAAAGTAGCTTTTTCGAACTTTGTTGCCGCCGGGCGCATAGTGTTTCACAAACACATTTTGTTTAATCTAGTTTTTGTATTATAGAGTTACTCTTTGCCAGTACACGCAATACTCATGTATTTAGACCGGCGTTATAAAACTTGTAATTAAACATACAGTTTGTTAGAGGTATAAAAGAGAAATGGTACAGTTCAACATTTTGTCTTTCGCCTCTTTGTCAGTTTTCTTTTTAGCTCTACTAGTCAGAGACCAGAAGAGCTTATGAGAGAGTAAGGTGTCCGTCGTCCTCTGTCTTTTCAAAATGCTACTCATCGTACAGTTTTGATCTGATTTCAATATAACTTGACACACCAGTAGAATACTCTAAAATACATAATTTAGTGCATCGTTCTGTTTTTGTCAATATATAGATTAGGCTTGAATTTAAAGCATTATTATACAGGATTGGTAAGGCCTCTATGGGATGCCCCTTTCAAAAGATCACAGTCGGTATATAACAGAACCGGTTTATTCCCAAAATTCTGAATTTCTTATTCCAATCTAGCCAAAATTGGAATTTTCACACTTGAGAGGTCACCAGTGTATAGTCTGTTTTATTACCGGTACATATTACCTGTGGTGTATAAGTTCAATATCAAAATACATATCATAAATACTTGATCTATAACATAATCATTAATTAATCAGGTTCTACATATTAATAATTCTAAAATACATTCCCATGCATTGATATCAATATAATTTTAAAAATGAAAACTTAAGATCATATTTTATGTAAAGAGAATTTTAAAAAAATGATTCTCTTGGGAAATTTACAGAGAGATTTTTTTTTACATTAAACAAGAATTATTGAATGTATTGGATCATTAATTAATTAAATCTTTCCGATAAATAGGTTATACTCAGGATGAAAAGAAAAAGAACTAAGTTTAAGTTACTTCGAAGAAATAGTTGTACTAAGTAGGAATTACACTGTACATGTATATCTGTACAAAAAAATTAATTGATGATAAAATATATTTATAAAATCTGATTTATATAATTTACTAGAAATACATAACGTGTCCCTGCTAAACTTATATTTAATTCTTATATTAATAGGTTTTTTTCCCCTTTTTCTTCCCATGTATAGACATTGACAGTTTTAGCATTTTATGATGAGAACCTCGTATGTTACGTTAGAACTTGTTTTCGAACCATTTGTATAGTTAATGCACAAAAAATGTTTGAATGATAAAATAGAGTATCTTTTAGAGAATATCTTGCTTTGACATATTTTTCAAACAAAACAGTATTAGTCATAATTATTTCTAAAACTTCTAACACTTTTACATATTAATTCATTAGTCATCCTATTCATGTTTTTCCATTAATGTGATATTTTATATCAATAAATTATTTAATAATTCGCATTTAAGTTTATTAATAAACACATGATTACAGTACATAATATCAAGATTTTAAATACATTCGTAGTACTGTATCTTTCTTTCACATGTATTTTCAAACATTTTTAATGAAATTTAGAAAAAAAATGCATTAATTTATTCAAATAAAAAAAAATCAAATATATTAATTATTTAATATATTATTTTCAGTTACCATTAATTGCAATATCAGCATTTAATAAGTAAATTTTAACCTATTTCTTGTGGTTAATCTTAAACAGACTATAGGACACCTGTAATTAATTTCTTTTGTTCTCTCCCTCCCCCTACCTGTACACCATTCCCACCTAGCCAAAACTAGTCACCTGTAAAATTTTCAGTGGGAAGACACGAAAGAACCAATCCGCCATTGTTGAGCTAAAACATGTATACAGAGCTATGGACCATCGGGTCATTTTTGGTCCAACAAAATAAGAATATTGGTTCAGTATATGCTGGATCTGCGTTGATACAATCGCTGTTGGTAGTGAATTTGGCCATTTCTGGACGACATTTTAAAATGCAGAAATAAAATTGACAGGTATTGTGCTAACCTTTGCCCAATAAGCTCCACCAGTGTTAGCAAGATGTGTTATAGCAAACATAGTTATGCTACCTGGGATTTTAAACTTTAAGCAATTACACGAAATTTTTAAAACAGGCAATATTTAGCTGGACAAAATACTAGCTTTAAATTGATTTAATAGTAAGATAGATATATAATTTTGAGAACGGTTTCTTGTTAAGTTATTGGATTAAATAAAATATTTTTGGATTTTTGTTTTCCATTAAACCCTGTCGTTCCATCATTCAAAAGTCAGAGATTAAAGCCGAAAGCAGCAAAAAAGATTATAAATGGAAATTAGTTGCCTTCAAATCAAACTTCATCTTTTATTTGCAGGCCAACTATTGAAAACCTTGAAACAGAAGGTGCTCGTGCATCTAATGAACATCAGAACAACCTGTCCAGCTTATATAAAAAATTCAGTACAATAATGGCTGACATTGACATGAGGCATGGTGAAAGCTTAACTCAAATCTGCCCCGACTTTAAATGTCAAGTGCAAAGCAGGATTGAAGATCTTCGTCGGACGGAGTGCGCCATAGTAATTTCAGGTATTTATTTACCCGGTATATGTTAGGGAACTAATAAGTTTTTGCCGTCAATAATTTACCTTATCTGCTATTTTAAGGGGATTTTCCTTATTCACTGTACTTGTGTGTATTTCATGTTAATTATAGTTTCCCTCTGTTTATCAGTCTGTCCCATCTGGTTTTCTGCACTTTCTTTCTAAATGCTAGCAGATATTGAGCTGAATTACGGTATGTGAGTGTATCTTGATGGGTTACAGATCAAGTTTGAATTTCCTTCCGCTTCACTTATTTTTGACGAAATAATGGCATTTAAATTTTTTCATAGTTTAAAATTACGATTAGGTTCGTTATGCACTAAATTTATGTTCCAAACGACCTTGAATCCTTAGAAGAAATGGGGTACCTGGCCCCGGGATCATGAAGCATCTTAAGCTTAAGTCAAAAAATGCCTTAGATGCTGAATTTTTTTAGATGTCAAGCAGCTCAAAATGAAAATGCCTTCCGATTTTGTATCATCAGTCTGCTGTTGTATGCAAATTATGAGTTTCCTTTAACAAGTTTTAAAGATTTTATAGATAATTGAAATTTTGACTTAAGTCTAAGTCTGTTTCATGATCCCGGGGCCTGGTAGGGAACATGCATTGCTTGTGCAATTCGCTCAGAATAATTGTTTAATTAGTTTTTGTAACTATTTCATGAGTATAAAGGCCTATTAGAGGCAATTTTTTTTTGTAAAGACTAAAAATGTAAAAGAAAAAAATAAGAGAAAAGATATACACTATATTAGCAACAAAAACGCTGCTTCGTAAGTCCAAGATTTTTACAAATAAAATTTCCGAACCTCCGACAACAAGGGTTTCAGAAGGGTCTGAGCTGCATTACGGCTGGTTTTAGTTAACCTACAAGAAACAACTAGACATTTCAATGATCATGGCAGCACAACATACAAGACATTTTTAAATTGATAAAAAGTATACGATACAGTTTGAAGAAAAGGCGTCATGGTTCAATTGCATGAATTAGGTTTGAAGGGTAAAGTATATGGGAAATTATAGATGACTGTCATTGTCGTCCTGAAAGCTTATAATTAATAGATCTTAATGGTCACAGGTCCCAATGGTAAAATACAAAACAGGCCTCAGGACAAAGGGGAGTACTGACTGTTTTTATATTGTGTTTTTATCAATGATTTATTGATTTCATTAGAGTTTGTAAACAAACATGTCGGTGTATATAATGTAACATCCAAAACCCAGCCATAGCTGACGATATAGCTCGCTTAAGCTTAAGTTGAATGGGTTCCAAAAATGTTAAGCATTGCATATAATTATTCCTGTTTATGGCGCTCTTCATTTTATGGTTAAAAATCACGTAGTGTTGTTTTTAGTAGGGGCAAGCCCACAGCACGACAAGTATGGAAATAAGGTTATGAATATATTCACTCGATTGACACCTATAATCATTTAGGAATGGCAAAAAGCATACCTTGTCATACTTAATAATCAACCCTTTAACCCTTGTTAGTCTGTTAGTTCCTAATTGTTAGGCAAATTTTGTTACCTATTGTTTTATGTGGATGTGAAATGTGGAACGATTTAAAACAAGCGGACTTATATCTCCGAAGTAAATGTCAGCATTTTGTGATAAAAGATACTGTGAAATCATTTATTTTTCGTAGGGATTGAATTTTCGTGGTTTTTAAGGTATGAAGAGTCCCACAAATATCTGTCCATCAATTTCTTTTATACAATACTACTGAACAATTTGTTAACCACAAAATCAATTCCCCATGAACCAATTTATTTTTGTAAAACCACAAAAATTTGACCCCTCGAAATAAGGGTGATTTTACAGTTTACAGGATCTTAAAATGTCTACCAGATCAGAAATGTTCGAAAGTATGGTTTGGGGTACATTCCATTGTATCAGAAATAGACAAGCGAAAACTATTTTTCTTTGCAATTGGGAAACTGTGTAAATTGGACGGTAACACCCTAGCAAAAAGCATCCTCCTGACAAGGTTAATTGACGTCTTACAAAACAGCAAGAAATATTTTTTTGGTTTTCTGAAGGATTTATTCGAAATATTAATGAAACTATATGTATACTAAATATGGAACATTTCCCGAGAAACGTGGAAAATTACTGTCAAGAAGGCGGTCCATTACTTCCATACTGAAGCATGGAAGCAGATCCAGACTTCGAAATGCTTAGAACCCTTTATAACAGCGCTAAACCTATCAAAATTTGGAAATTAAACTTTTCGTTCCAGGGTCGAAGTTATGGTGTAAGGGAGGGGGCTATGTTGCAACCACTATTGAAATAATAATATCAATAGTGGTTGAGAGTGCATATCAATAGCCAACTTAGGGAGTAACCACTAATGAAATATGACCACTATTGAAATATTTATATCAATAGTGGTTGAGAGTGCATTTCAATAACACAGATAGTAACCAATATTGAAATACGACCACTATTGAAATAAAATATATCAATAGTGTTTGAGAGTGCATTTCAATAACAAAGATAGGTAATAACCACTATTGAAATATGACCACTATTGAAAAAAATTATTTCAATAGTGGATGAGAGTGAATTACAATATAATAAACATAAGTTTCAACCACTATTGAAATACGAGCACTTCAGTAATAATTATTTAATAGTGGGTGAGAGTTCATTTCAATATGATAACCATAGGTTTCAACCACTATAAAAATGCTAATATAAGAGTATTGAAAGAAAAGTTTCCCCACGTCATTAACTTTTGAAATAATTATTTCAATAAATATTGGATTCATTGTTCAATGTACTATTGAAATCAATCATTTAATCCATATTGATATCTTTATTTCAAAAATGAACATTATTTCAATGGTGGTTGCAACCTATGTTTGTTATTGAAATGAACTCTCAACCACTATTAAAATAATTATTTCAATAGTGGTCGTATTCCAATAGTGGTTGCAACCTATATTTATTGAAATGCACTCTCAACCACTATTGAAATAATTATTTCAATAGTGGCCGTATTTCAATAGTAGTTAAAACCTATGTTATTGAAATGCACTCTCAACCACTATTGAAATAATTATTTCGATAGTGGTCGTATTTCAATAGTGGTTACTTACTATCTGTGTTATTGAAATGCACTCTCAACCACTATTGATATATTTATTTCAATAGTGGTCGTTATTTCAATAGTGGTTACTTACTATGTTTGCTATTGAAATGCAGTCTCAACCACTATTGATACGATTATTTCAATAGTTGTCGTTATTTCAATAGTTGTTGTAACAGGGCTATATTGAAAATATTGATGAAAATACATAAATTCTTTGAAAATCTTTCTCCTTGCACTTTGGTATTGAAAAAACTAAGTACACAGTTTTGATAGCTAAATGTGCTTCTTCTAAAATAGATAATTTTATTACACTTGGGTCACGGCTTCTGGTGTAAGCTGGTATGTTGATTATACAGTGAAAATACATAAATTCTCTGTTCTTGAGTACTAAACAAATTTAGTACATAGTTATGATGACCAAGAATGTCTCTTCAAAAATTGTGAATTTTATGACCCCTGGGTAAAGGGTTCTTGTGTTAAGGTAGGATTCTTCTCTGGTTTCTGACTAGATGAAACATTCAAAGTATATTTGCTTATACATATGTCTTATACATTAAGGTGTAAGGAATTTAAAAGACCATATTTTTCTTTCCTTATTACAATTGTACAACTTCAAAAAGAAATGGTAAACTGCGTTTGAAAACTAGCAGGGACTATATTTTTGGCGGAATGGTGGCGTATGAAAATTTCTTCTTTTCTGCCTCTCAAAATTATAATAGAACAATGAATTTAGTTATAATTTGTACACAATTGAAGACAATGAGAAATTTTCAAATGTAAGTTAAATTAATAATGAGAGACTAAACTTTCAAAATATATCAAATAAATGTGATTTTTCAAACAAACTAGAACTTTATTTTAGCTTTTAAACGCTTCCTATCAAAGTGCAGATTTGAGCTAAAAATCCTTAAAAAGTACCTTTTCTCTCTTAGGAAACGATCAAAAAATTTTTTTTTGTATCATATTGTACATTTATAAGACTACTTCATTATAGTTGAAAATAAGAAAGAGTTAAATATAGGAAGCATATGAAAATAACTAATATATCCTAAAAAATTAAGAAAAACAGAGAAAACTAGAGCCGAGCTCGTTGCAAAACAACGAGTAGGTCTTCCGTCGGAGCTGCGGACAGGGAGAAGAGACCTTGAGTCAAGGTCATGCAACGTTCTAATGTTAAAGCAATCTTTTAAGGGTAGATATCATCACATTATGTTTTACTATATAAAAAATGGATAGTGAAGGAGTTTTTCGACCTTGACCTTGTCAAAATGACCTTGGGTAACACCATGACACATGCTGGTGATGAGAAGATCCCATTTGTGTGCTACTACCGTATTGACACATTCACACATGTTCTTTCAAACAATGCATCCAGCCAGAACATCTGATCTTAAATGACTTTGATTAAAGGCCATGACACACTCGGCATGATTTAAGCTATACCCTTTTTTCGATCGGCCTTGTCAAAGTTCGCATGTTTAAAACCAGATATGAAAGCGCTACCCTTTCTCTATAAAAAGTTAAGGTCAATTTTTTGTTATTTTTAAATTTTGGAAAAGCCGGTTAAACTTCAAGGTCAAAGTTCATTATCTACTAGTACGTAAAGTCATGTGATTTTTGTGTAATATGAAAGTCCTATCTCTTCTAATTCAAAAGTTATGATCAAGGTTAAAGTTGTGAAAAGTAAGCCAAGCTTCAAGGTCACGTTGTCAAAAGTCAGTGTATTTAGAAAAGTGTTGTCTCAGGTAATACACAGGGGTAAAATAAAAGCTTTATCTCTTCTCATTCAAAACGTATGACAATTGTTAATGTTTTTTGAAAAGCAGGTCAAACTTCAAGGTCAAATGGTAAAAAATCACAGAGAATATTGAAAGGCGTTGTAACAGGTAATGCAAGTTTATAAAATGGAAGCTTTCAAAGTTATGGTCAATTTGAAGTAATATTATTTTTGGGGTAGGTCAAGCTCCAAGATCAAGGTCACAGGGTCAAAAATCACAGTATATTTGAAAATCACATGTCACAAATAATGCACATGTGAAATATGAAAGTCCTATAATTATTTCAACTCATTGAGTAATTATTATCAAGTTAAAAGATCTCGTGACAGATGGACAGACTGGCTGTTCATTACCCTAAAAAATAAATACATGAAATTGAAAATGAGAAATTGAGAAATACGAATAATCAAGAAAAATATAGAATATATTAAAATATAAATGAAATATCCTTTATGAGATTTCCTTGAAGACATATTAATACATATTATTCAAGTACATGCATTATATGTAGGTTGGGGATCCGATTCAAGACGCGGACACGTGTCACATAACTGTATCGTTACGAGGTAGGTGGTGTAGTAAAAGGATTAAATTCGCCTGATTCTACCTCTGATTTTTTCAAAGTCTGTCTTTGCGCTGCTATTGATTTGTATTGTTTAAACGGTCTTTTGGGATGAAATATTGTTCATTTTTTGGGTATTTCTGCGTGTGCTCAAAGGCCGTCAGAACTACGTGCATCGTACATGTTTAAATTTAAATGTCCAGCCTTTCACTTTCACATAAATTTAGCTACATTGTCAGGCAAGAGAGCTATAGTGCCATCCATTAAAAAGTGTGTATGTTAATTGTGTGACCCCCCCCCCCAAAAAAAAAAAAATGCGCTGAAGCTATATATTTCAATATCCGTGTTTTTCAACTGCAGCAATCTAAAAATATTACTTACCGTGTGTCTCTAGCACATTCCTTCAATTTTTTTTTTACAGCAAAACATTCCTTACAACCTTTTTTATTAGTCCTCCTGAGCCTGAATTTGAGATATCGAAAATATCGTATAATTGTTTTTCCATTTTGGGTGGCAAAATAATTCGGCCCAACGAGCTTCTTGCAGAAGTCAAGTACTAGTTATTGATAGAGGTCTCTAGAACATTTTGAAATCCATCTTAAAATAGTGCAGTTGAGGTAAGAATTCTAAGGAATTATTCCAGAACCAAGCGCAATTTTTTGTACGCATTAATATATACTTTTAATATGGGTGGCACTGTAGCTCTCTGGTGATCCATCCCATTTTTTTTTTCAGCTTGCGAGCTACAGATCTGCAGCTACATGTAGCCTTTCACCAAATATATTCTATAAAAATTATGACTCTATCTTGTTTGTAACTTTAAATCGCTAGAAATATATTGTAAAAATCCAGAATGAAAATAATGAATGTTAGAAATGATTTTATTAATTGTTGGAAATGCAATGCAAAATTCCGGAAATCAAATGCAACGGAAACTGGTACCTCCCCTTACCCAAAGAAACTAGTATACATGTAGTACATGTACGCACTTCGATTCTCGATTGTACTCTCTAATCGGCACACAGAAATTAAAAAGTTTATTAAAAGGAAAGTTTAGTGATGCATACTAATCTTTGCCAACCTTGTTTTTTTCATTTATTTGAAGACCTGCATGTAGCATCGTTTTTGAAAGGGGAGGGTCAACAAGAAAAAAAAATTATACTAACCTGTAAAAAGATGACAAGCCAAAAATAAAAAAAAAAGGAAATTGCCCAAACTCGAAAATCCTTTTTCGTGTGTGTGTGTGTGTGTGTGTGTGTGTGTGTGTGTGGGGGGGGGGGGGGGGGGGGCGGGTAGTGGCCAAGTATTTTCACTTCCAATTTTCTTTGCATACACTACTACATTTCCTTGATATCAATATACTGTGGTAAGAGTTGTGGGGGACAACCAACTTTTCAATGGACATCAATAGTAAAAGTAATGTTGAGGATAAAAGTGGGGGCATGCCCCCTGGCTCCCCCTCTGTTGCTAAGTGCCTGAATTGGCATTCTCCAATCTGAAGGAAATCATTGTATCAATTCAGGGAAGGGGGAGGGTTCCGTGTCGTGATGAGAGGAAAAATAATCGATCTCTTTTACATGTTTTAGTCCAATTTTCACGAAAGAATGGCTTGAACATTTGTATGCAACTACACAGCTTTCTCAGAAGCAATTTTGCGTTTTGTTACAGAAAAATTCCTAATTATTCATTTTTTTCCTCTCGCATTCTGAAAACTCGGAATGTATATTTTTGGGCGCTCTTCCGTGTAAAACAGCTTGCTACAATCACGCACCCGTAAAATCGTGTCATTGTGGTAAAATCGTGTCATTGTGATATTCTTTTTATTCGAGAAAATAAAAGAAATATATAAGCATATCATTCGGTGAAATACAATTATGAGCCTTGTAGCAAATAATGCAAAACTCAAAGTTGCTTAATTTAATTTTCGATTTTCATGAGAATTGGATACGTCACTTCCACTTACAATTTACTGTGTGCATTTGTCATGTTTATTTGTATTTGCTAATTTAAACAACATTGCAATTTTTTCTGATATAAAGGAATTAGAATAACTTGATATAGGCTCGTATACATGTAACGATTGCAATAACTTCAAAGTGCAGAGGGAAACGGGGCCTAGAAAAATTTTCGAACTACATGTGTATATACCTTTCCAATAATAGAATCATCCGTGTCATAGAAACAAGAGTGGCCGAGAAAATCGCCAAATCGCAGCATCGTTTATTTATTCCTCAAAGAATAGAATCCGATATTTAACATTTTAATTCTTTGAATACACATGTTTAAGAAAATCTTTATGTTTGGGTCTAGAATTATTCTTACGATTTACGCAAATAACATATTTTCTTGATTTTAATCTGAGTAAACCGATGACCTAGCATCGTTTAGAGAACTCTAGGACTTAAGTAACAAGAATCGATATGGGTTACCCCATATCCAAAGATATTTGACTTTTAGATTTAATATGTTTAAGAGTGTTTAATGACTTTTATGAAAATAAAACTGCACTGTCTAGTTACAGAACTTGTGTAAATTTCGTGAGTCCGGTCACCCAGTCTCCAGCATTACGGTCACCCAGTCTCATAACAAACAGTACACATACCTGTGTCCGCAAGACCACTTAGCCTTGGATGGTCTGCACACGTGCGATGGAGTTGTCAAACGGACTCTCGCGAACAGAGAAGTTACGATGGCAGACAAAACTTTTTTTTCATAATTAGATCACATGAATACAAAATTTAATTCAGCTGATTAATAAAAATTAAACGATTGTCAGTTTTTTAAAAAATCAAAGAGCGGTAATATTGACCTCCGAAATAGGAATGTATATAGGTCAATGCGCGCTCGATAAACGGGTTACACATGTTACATAAACACTGTAAACACAAAGTCAGGGTCCGAGGAAAATTCACGATGCATAAATTTAAATTTAATGACAGTGAACTATTTTAAGCTTGAATTTTTTTTTTCATAAATAATTCCATATTGAATATTAATCGAAGGAAAAGATGATAGGTATTTTTCCTCTCTCCCGTCTTGTTGTTTAAGCTAAATACAAGGAGAAATTAAAGTTTTCTCTGAATAATCTGTATGACATCCAGCTAGAGAATACGTTAAAACTTATATCAACAAAGTTTAACATTCAGTTTAGTTAGGTATATTATTTTAATCCAGTTTATATCAGTTATGCGTGTTATACGCGTACGCATAAAGAATTCTTCACTTGCCGTATAAAATCAGTTACCTGTACATGGATTATGAAGTTCGCTGCTCATATGATAACACCTGACGAACAAAATAACGTTTTCATGAGATCAATAAGATGTTAAAGAACCCATTTCAAATCGATAACCATATCGAAATATTTACCGTTTTTGAGTTATAAAGAAAAAACTTTCAAGCGCCCTAGACCCCTAATTTGAGGGGCCAGCCCCTTTTTTAATGATGCCAAATGATAGATCTTAAAATTATGCACAATATTTGTTCATCATGTCTTAACAAATTATTTTTAGTTTAAAAGATACATCAGGAAATATATGTAAATTTTTGCGATTTTAGGCATTCTCATTTTTGACCCCTATCTATCACCGTTTTGAGAGCAGAAATCGAAAAAGAAAAACCGATGTGCACAATTTCAATTCTTCTAGTATTTAAATGCAGTCGAATTTCTGCTCCAGCTTTTGTCGTTTCTGAGCCTTTGTCTGGAAATGAACAGTACCAAATTTTCAGTTAAAGGGAAATAACTCGAAAGCGGAAGGAAATTTTTGAAATTTATGAAAAATTTTTAATAGAGTTTAGCAACGTTCAAAAACGCTGAAAATTTGAGCGAAATCCGTTCAGAAATGAGCGAGTTACGAGGTCTCAAAGTTGGCGTCTAGGAAAAAAAAAACAAAAAAAAAGAATAATAGAGAATAATCTTAACCATCAGAATCAGTAGAAGGTCTTCCGCCTGAGCGGAAGACCTTAATTAGGATTAGCCAATATCCAGCTAAGTTAAATTATTAATGTAAATTTGGTAATATCTTGCTATAGACCCCATATAGTTATATGTTTTTATGCAAAAAGAAAAATCATTTAACTTTTGAAATAGAAGTAGGTATCACATTGGCAACAGTTAGTTTTTATTCTCAATGTCAAGGAAAAAATAATGACCTTGACCTGACCTTGCCTCCAATATTAAACGGTCAAATGATACTATCACTTACTGATATTGTCTTCTTGAAAATTTTGTTAATTTTTAAATATTAGAAATATGAAAAGAATCCTACCTTAAGGCGGGGCTCTATTAATTAGGAAATGAAAATGTACGTATTAAGGTCTTTCAGTCTTCACGGAAGACTTCAAAGTGATTCTACTGTTTCTTCTTCTTATTCCGCCCATCTTATTTTGTGCACGCGATTTCTCAAAGACTATTGGATGGATTTTCATAAAATTTGCAGGACCAATGTGTTATTATCTGAAATTATTTTATCTGAGTTTTTTTGAAAATTACATTCTAATTCCAAGTTACGGACCATTTTCTGAATTTAAAATTGCATTTTGTCCGCTGATAATCTAAAGAAGAATGGTTAAAGATATCGATGTGAAACTTTCAGAGATTATGTGATAGGTACTGTCCAGAACCTTTCGTTCGTTGTCACTTCTTCCGGTCGTTCCCGGATACAATTTAAAAAGGAAAATTTCTAACTTTTTGTCTTTCAATATTTTTCAATTATTTTAGTATGGTTTATAGAAACCCTTTTAATTAGGCTTAATGTATATATTTTTTGAAAATATATAAAACCAAACATTAGAAATTTACATTTAAAAATCTAAAGCTGGTCAAAAATGGCAGCTACTCCACAAACTCCGACACTAAGGGAGTAGGAGTTTATGGAAGGCAGCTGAGCGTTTGATTAAACAAAACTAATACTTATAAGGATTAATGAAATGTGAAGGATTAGATTGATTGGCACGTCGTAGTTACGTGTTGAAATTCGCAAACTAAAGTTTTAATCCAAGGTTTCCCCAAACGTATGCTAGTATTGGTTTTGTCTGATTCTCAAAGAAGAAAAAAGAATAGAATGTGTTAAAAATACTTTCTAAACCGCGAAATGTAAGCTGTAAGAAACGTTCTTTTTCAATTTCATTGAAGCTTTCCCAGCTACTTAAGGACGTTGGATCCTGAGTTTTTGAGTGGATTTTGGTCATGTCCATTATTCATAAAATTCTGCATTATTTTTAAGTTCTAACATTAAATCTGAATTCTACAATGCAAATTCAACTATATTCAATGAAAAAACCGCGCTTAAATTTCAGTTTAGAAGAATCAAGCTAGGGACTATATTTTGTGGCGGAAGGTTTTCGAGACGAAAATGATCAGTTTTTCCCCTTTTGAACTATAACAGTACTTTTAATTTTTGATTCCTATTGTTCCATGCTGGTTGCACTCAAAGCTGTTTTTTGCAGTGAAATGTGTTATGCTGGTTTTGAAATATCTATCATATTATTTTTTATGAATTCTTTCAACAAAATATCAATGCCGGAAAAATCACATTTTCTTAGTGCAGAAAGGTCAAATTATTGATTATGCGAAGCAATTTAAAAAATTTTCTTAGTCACAATTTTAAAGTGTCTTTTTTTTTAAAACAAACTAAGGGTTCATTTCGTTTCATGCTTTAATTGGATAAAAATATTGGAGGGAAAACGTCAAAAATTTAATTTTTAATTAAGACACAAATTTCATTGCAAAAAGGTCATATTAAATGTACTATAGCGCCAAAAGAAGCGTATTGACCCCCATTTTTTGATTTGGATTTTAATTAAGCTATGTATGTAGAAACTAAAAATATACCTGGCAAAAAAAGTTTAAGACTTTAAATATCAGGATCGAACGTCGTTAAGGGGGATGTCCGGCCACATATAGTGCAGTGAGAACAAAATGTAAACATTTCTTCAAATGGCTAAACTACATTTTATTTTGATCAAATTTCAAGTCTTTATGATAAAGATACAATAAATATGCATAATTGAATGCATGTTGTGTATATATAATCTATACTTTTGCAGAAAAATGCTTTTGATATGCTCCTTAGAACTGCGCAACTACAGAATTCAGCAGAGCCTTAACAAATCCAAAAAAATATGCAAACTGTGAGTTAATATTCTCTCTACAACCATTTGTTGAGAAAATGTCTAAATTTTGCACTTTTAAATGAAAGTTTCAAGTTCAAAACAAGGTACCGTTGTCTTCAAAAAGAGTGTAAAGAGCCATGAAAGTAGTTCATGGATAGCAGCACGTGGTCTATTTTTAGCACAGAATTTTGTTTTCCATACCTCCTCTTAATATGGAGGGACATAAGAATCTTAAAATGTAGAAGAGAATTACAGTTGCAAAATATTTCAAATAATATGAACACTTTTAAAAGAGGAAAGGTGTTATAGTGTGGTTTGAAGTAATTTATTTAGTATTATTATCGAACAGTTGTTAAATAGTGTACGTATATAAAAAAAAATCTTAAACTCTTTGATTTCAGGTAAGGAAAAATGAGCACCATCAAAATTAAAAAAAATTAAGAGTTTGTAAGTTTGCCACATATAACTTATATTACCTATCAAATTTTAATTATCAGCAATGAAACACAAAGAAATTAGACACATAAAATCGATATGAATGACTTTGTTTTAGTGCCTACTAGTACGAGGGGTGATCAAAAAGTTCGCGAAATATCTCTATATCTACAAAACCACAATTCAGATTAGAAACATAGCCAAATATACAAGTTCTATAAATAGCATATGCTGAAGTTTTGCTCCTTGTTTGTGACGTCACAATCTGAAAGTGACGTCATTATGCAGGTACTTGTGACAAAAATGGTTGTCTCAGTGGAACTCGTTCAACAAACGACTTTAATGTTTATGGTATATCTTAGAAATATCTTTGAAGTAACGTACAAGAATTTTTTGCACATTTTATTAAGACAAATGACTTCCTATAATTTCAATCAATGATGGGATAGATCGTTTTAGTGAAGGAGGGCAGATGGTTAAATATGATACTTGTTATGTTGCCCGGTGAAAGCAAGTTTGAAAAGGAATGTGTTTTTAATTAAGCAATATGCTATCCAAGACCTCCAATTTAGACTTTGAAAAATACTTGAATATTTCAAACAATAATATAACTATCAAATACTAGTACCTAAGATATCGTTTACTTTTTGATCACCCCTCAGTGGCGGATTTAAGGGGGGGGGGCGCACCCGCCCCCCCCCCCCCCCCCCCCCAAAAAAAAATTGTCAAAGTTAACGTAAATCACAGTTTTGTCTAAAAATGTAAATATATGTCTACTTGGTAGACCTCATTTTTACCCTATAAAATTTCTAAAATCAAGGAGCTTACGGGGGCTTCGCCCCCTGGGTCCCCACCAGGACTTTGCCCTGGACCCACTGGGGGCCTCAAGGTGGCACCAGACCCCTTGCCTACTTTTGGCGCCCCCTCTAACTTCAATTCCTTGATCCGCACCTGCCCCTCGTATACTGTGTCAAATAAACATGCATTTACAATTTTCATTACAGTGGAGCAACATTTGAAAAGGAATGAAATCATTCAGAGTGGGTTAAGAGATTTATTGAATAAAAAAAACTTTTTTTCTGTTTGCCCATATTGTCAAAATTACAATTTTACAAAGTAAAGAAAAAAAATCAACATAATTAAATATTTTATACCATCTTTAAAAGGACGTTTGGTGGTCCTCCAAACTCAGGAAAAGAATTTTGGGTCCGTATTTATAGGTGAAAAAAAATTCCTTAAAATTAAAACATAATTGTTGACGGAATAAAAAGAAAAAAAATTATCGTGTAATGGGATGTAAAATAAAAATGAGTCGGGCCATTTCTAGGCAGTATAAGATCGGGAGAGAGGGCAACCAAACATTTTTATAACAAGTGGTCTTATAAGGCTAGTACATGTTCCATCACATACTTAGTAATGCAAAATTTTTTAATCTTTGGCACTATTTTGAAAAACAAATATAGGATTTTCGGGGGGTAGCCTCTCACTTTTTTTTGCGATGATAGACATATAGCAAACATTGTGCTCGCTTCTAAATTTCTAAGAAACAACTCAATATATATTATCAAGCTTCGTATGTTCAATGAGCGAGAGCTTACAACGTTGTCAACATAATAAGACACAATGCGTTTTTATGTCCAACCATTACTCCATACAATGTGTGGGTCATTGTAAACAATCTAGCTATTTACGTGAGGTGCCTGAAGGAAATCCTATAACTGCCTATTTTTTCTATCTGGCTTATAAACAAATAGACATATGTACCAACTTTTCGAATGTAAGACATGTAATTACAATTTGTTTTTCATGCACCGCATATTGTTTTATATTTTCAAATTAAATGCTAAGCATCCTCCTTGCAGTGCCCCATTTGAAAATAACTTCTATCGCCACAGAAAAAAGACCCGCCGTTAACACATATAAAAGGACATTTTTTTTCTTTTTTTCTTGAGTTTTAAAGAAACCAACAAATTATCAAGATTTGTTCCATGAAAAATTGAATATAATCATGGTAATAAACGCATCTATCAAAGCAGATATATGCACATGCCAATCACGTGCTCAGTGGAATAATATTAACGAGGAAACATGGGCATTTATCGCATTTTTTCATTAATCAGGCGGTGCGATGCAACAAATAAAAGTAGTAAGTTATATAACCTAAGGATTATTACTTAGTAATAATTATTTCTTGTTTTGATGTTGTTATGGTCGCATTTATTCTAAAATCAATGTTATCTGAACTCTGTGAGACAGAGGAATGGCGGACGAAATAAACACATGGCCTCAGGAAAACCCCCATATGAAAAAATCAAATTTACAAGAAATATGGATAATGGCAAGAAAAAAGCGAAACAAATGGTTGTAGCCATATTATCAATGAATCAAACTAACACCATTTTCAATGCATTTATCATCTCGTGAATGCTGTAGCTGCGCAGTTCTAACATAATTAACTTCCTCCTAATTAAAACAAAATAAACTTAATTGATTACTAATTTTGGTCTCTAACAGTAGGTAATTAGTTGTTAGCACTTTGAGTAACTTTGGGCTAGTTTAGTAGAGTATTAAGCGCATTCTTGGTATTTCTGACGTGGTGGAGGACACAGACGCTATTGCACTCAACGTTTTCAACAATTTGGTTTTAAAACCAGACAACCTTACCATCGAAATGGATCGAGTGTGCAGGACCCACCGAGTAGGAAAACCAAAACTTGATGACAAGGGTCCCAGGCGTCCACGCGACATCATTGTCAAGTTCTTGTCCTACCGTGACAAAGCCATGGTATTCTCCAGGAAAAGCAACTTGAAAACATTCAATGAAAATGAGTCTAACGCTTATAAAATATTTCTGAATGAAGCGCTGACGAAAAGACGCGTTGGTCTATTATACAGAACTCGACAACTCGTCAAAAACAATATTATCGAAAGTACATGGTCTCACGATGGTAGAATCGTAGTGAAGTCGAATAAGGGCAAAATTTTTGTTGTCAACGACGATGATGACATTGACAGATTGTCAAACCCTTCTGTGAAACCGTGGACATCTACTCCAGCACCCTGTAAGTGACATCTCAGGTTGTTCTTGTTTACATTCTTAGGGAAATCCCTATAGGCTATTTATAGCACAGTTATGATTATGCGCAAACCAGTTATATAAGTGGCTGAACATGAAGTTAACATGTTAATGTGGATTATAGACGTTAATTTCCTAGTCAGTTGAAATGATCAATATAAATTTCAAAATCTTTTTTGTCGGTGCCGACTGATATATTTATTTTTTTTTTTCTTTTTTCTCAACTCTTCTTCTTTTGTATTGATTTATGCATTTTGTTCTTTTTAAAAATGCTTCCAGAATATGGGTTTTTGTATATATGTCTTCTCCTTGCATGCAATAGCTCGTACTTGCATGAGAGGTATGATGTGAGGAATTTTTTCCTCTGCTTATACGCTATTCATATATTTTGTTATTGTTTTTTGTGTTTCTCCAATCCGGAATCCGGAGTACACTACCAGTACCGGTTTTATAGTTACATAGCTTATATTATTTTCCGATGTGAAAGTTACATGTGCAGTGTTATACTATTACAAGTTTAGCTTTTAAAAAAAAGCTTAGAGAGTCAGCCAGTGGATTTTTCTTCTCTTTGATAATGTTTTGAAGAATACATGTACAACAATACTGAAAAAAATGCATTATACCGGTATTACATGTTTTGTCTCTTAATTAAGAGACAGATATCATGTAATAAAAAGTTCAATTTCACAAAACATAATTCCATGAAATTATTAACCAATCTCATCGGATCTAAAGGAGTTTAATTTATGAGGATGGGGGACATGGCAGTTTTAACAATCCCGCGGCTACCAAACGGAACCTCGTAAGCTTCACTATCATCCTGTTCGAGTTTGTCATGTTGCAGATTGAATCACTCAGTGCTACTGTGTTTAGACAACAAAGACACCCTTGCCCCTGCGATTAAGTAACAGCCATACCGAACCCTTAATTGAGAATATCAATAAAGGGCCACTTAAATACATGTAACCAGTACGTACATTTTCTAGTACTTTTTGATTAGAAAAATTTCATTCAAACAGGTGACATGTAAGCTTTGTTTAGCCTAATCTTTGCATTATTAAAGGCATAGGTATTTTATATTTAAGTTTGTTAACTATCCTACTTTAAATTGACCTAGCTAGCCGAATTTAAACTTGAAACTTAAAGAAAGTAGAATTGAAACGAAATAAACAACACAATGACTGGTAAACAAATTCACTTATCAAACCTCTATACCGAAAGAAAACTGTAAATTCCGAAATCTGATTGCCACAACATACATGTAAATGGTCTCATTCACTAAACAAGCTAATTTAGAGAATCTGCGTCTCCCACTTAGGAAAAAAAAAGCATGCGCAGATCTAAAAAAAAAAGGGGGGGGGGGGTCGCGGTGCCATATGATGGATCGAGTTATGGTATAAAATTTGATTGTAAAACGCAAATATGTTTCTTTTGAAAATGACTGGAAAGTTTTACACACTCATACAGAGATGTGAATTTATTACCTTGAACTTTGAACGTCAAAATAAATCTATAGGTGTCTTCCTTTCAGCATAGGTTGTTGTGGTATAAAATTTCATTTCTAAAGCACAAGAGCTTATCGAGATATTGCACGGACACAAAGGTGTTCAAACAGACATAAGTTTGATTTTTTTTCCTTGACCATTGACATTTTTACCTCAAAATCAAGAGGGGTTTTCCATAGTGAGTTGTGTAAAATTTCACAACAAAAGCTCAAGGGCTTCTCGAAATATTTCACGGAATTGAAAATGATACAGACAGGACTACAGACAGGGGCACGGAAGGAAAAGCAGACCGAAATAAAATAATATATTCTCCACTTCCAGTGGGGAACATTACAAACGAGCAAGCTAGCCAGTTGTGTCTCTTCTCGAAGTATCCGTTGTATGATTTAACAAGTCAGTTCGCTAAATGGCATCGGGATCGAAATGATGTAACAAGTATTAGCTTTCCTAAAAAGCCTGTCTGACGTGGTTTGCTTAAATTCATGAAGCAAAAAGAAATAATATATGATGTTACATAATTTCTTTCGTTCGTTAATTTATCCTCAAGATACCATGCGAAATCAATATTGTATTTAATAATGTACAAAGAACTTTAAATTGAAGCTCCTGGCTCCAGGATCATGAAACAAACTAAAGGAAGGTACACACGGTAAGGCTTGCCTTATAAGTCTAAAACCTTACGTTTTGCAGGACGTACGGCTCTCATGTACACACGCTAAGGCAAGATTTACAATATCATAAACAACATTTACATAAATTCCATGTGTTTTTGAACTAAAAACAATGCACATTTGAATAATAGAATACTAGCTAGGCCTTTGAAATAGTTTTATAGACCAGTTCATCCACACTTCTCAATAAGGAAGAGGAGGTTAACTGAAGTATTTGTAGATAATATCATTATCTTACTCGAATATGCTTTGTGTTTCTTCAACATACCAACGTGTGTGGTTTTATCAAAATAGATTGAACTTTGGGTAAATGGTTTTCATTGGTCAACAATTAAATGTCAGCTAAGTCTTGTATTAGGAAATAGAGCAATGTTCTATTCTAAAATCAGACTTGTAAGGCTTCCAAAAACGTGTATTAAGGGTGTACACACGGTAAGGCTAAAACTTAAGTTTCATGACTTATAAGGCAAGCCTTACCGTGTGTACCGGCCTTAAGACTGATTGAAATTTTTAATCGCCCTTAAAATGTTTTTTAATTATGGAATTTATTTCTTAATTTGCACATAACAACATCTCTGTGAAACAATATTAAATTATCCCTAATCATAACCCTAATCATAACATTTTATTATAAAATAAAGATTTTGATCGACTTGGGCTTAAGATGCTTCAAGATCCCGGGTCAGCATTTTTCAAGTAATTTCTTATATGTTAAATGGCCTAACTGATTTTTATCCAACAAACAGAATAAAATGAAGGTTGTATATGACGAAATTAATGGGAAGATTTTTGACCACTTAATGGGCATTTCTAACCCTAGCGATAACAATCTTGGCAGAGCGTTACACATGCTGACCATTACCCTGCTGCTCTTGGAAGCTTTCATTGCTTCTCAAACCATTTGATGTACAATGATTCTCTACTTAACACTGTTGCGTAATTGATTGATGGAGCATCCGGGAAAATAAACAAGAAGATGCAAACTAATTTACATTGTAATATCGTCCAAAATATAATTGTTGGATAATAGTGAAGTATACATGTATAACAATTCAGCAACATGCAAATCTATTTACACAATAAAGAATTAAAAGCCAACTTGAATAAGACATTTTTTCTGTTTTCACTGCATTTTTCTCAGGCATTGTGTTATCAGTTTTTACAATAACTAGAGCAGGGCAACTAAGAGAAAATATTTGACCATGTGCATGCCTGATGTTTGGGTACAAGTAATTCAATGTCAAGGTATAATTTTACTGAAAATAAACACTCAATTATGCAACCATAACATGCAAAATGAATTAATCTTTGATAGACGACACAAAACAATGGGGCATTTTTCCCATAGAGAACTGAAGCGGACATTTTCAAAGAGGATAGCATAAATTATACTAAAGACAAGATCATTCAGTAATGTAAATAAAAGCCCATTTTCTCCTGAGACAAACTACACGCGTCTTTGGAGATAATGCATGTATCGAAATTTCCACCATCGAACTATCTAAACAATTTCATGGAACGACTGCATAAATAAGCCCTGGTTAAATCTAGTACTGTCTGACGTCACGACGTCAGACAATGAAAACGAAAGTAAAACTTATAAAAACTAAATAACTTCAAAATCTCTATTAAACAATGTTGATGTCGTAGATTTAAATACATAAATAAAATACCTTCAACATACTTTACAAAAGACCTTCAATTAACGCGTCAATCAATGTGCGATATGAGTTCATACAACTGTATGCTTAAGTGCGTAGAACACATTACACGATCAGATGCGAACCAGTTTAATTACTGCGAACCAGGTTTTAAAAACTGTTTAGTAGGATTGTACAAAGCTTCTAGAAATAAATAAGCATAAATGACTTTCTTATTTTTAAAGTTGAATTTGAATGTACAGATTACCGTGGTGATAAATAGGGATTATTTTCTTTGTTTAACCTATATTGATTTTACTGAAATGAAATTAGCTAGAGTGATTTGCTGCAGAACTACTCCCAGAATTCCAAAACGCGCAAGCGCATTTGAAGTTCTTCGTATCATAACTAGTCAGCCCGCGGGCTGACTAATTAATATCCATGGCCAGTTCTTCTCCTTGTGAGTGTTTTTTTATTTTTGATACTGGTGACTAGACAATCACAGTTAGTAACATGGC
>NW_026940947.1:0-12669 GCF_032062105.1 Saccostrea cuccullata
AAATTGAAAAAGAAACAATAGAATAATAGAAGGGTCTTCCGTTGGAGACGGAAGACCCTAATAATAATAACTAGAGCAAAGCTCGTTGCAAAGCAACGAGTAGGTCTTCCGTCCTGTTTGACCGGAAGTAGCTTTCATTTTTAACAAAAATGAGAAATAACGCCTAAAAATGGTTAGACTCCTCTAAAGCCATGTTAATTAATGCAAAAATAAGCTATTTTTGGCTACTTCCGGTTTGACCAGAAGTGACGACGACGGACGAAAAATTAATTTTCATGCTGCCAGAGACATATGTTACCCAAAAACTTGTCGAACAATGCAAAAATATGCGTTTCCGACTACTTCCGGTTTGACCGGAAGTGACGACAACGGACGAAAAAATTATTTTTTTGCTTCTAGAGACATTTGTTACCAAAAAACTTGTCAAGAACGGCAAAAATATGCGTTTTTCGACTACTTCCGGTTTGGACGGAAGTGACGACGCCGGACGTTTTCTGACGACTTCAATAGATTTAGCTTGTCATTTTGAACAACTTTGCTTCTTTGACGTATTACAAATTCTCAATACTTTTTGAGATATAAAGAAAAAACTGTTGGCCCCTCTAGGCCCTTAAATTTAGGGGCCAGCCCTTTTTTCGAGATATCATTTGAAAGATCTTTAAATTCTGCACTTCTTTTGTTCTATACGTTTTCACAAAATATTTTCAGGTAAAAAGATATCGAAGAAAAGGTGTGAGAAATTTTGAAATTTGTGATAGGTCTATTTTCGGACCATAGCGAGCGCCGACGAGCGTCACTTCCGGTAAATTTGATATACCTGATGCACCTCTCCAGACATAGCTCTACCTAGCCTCAAAGTTTGAAGTTTCTATCTAGAGCCGTTTTTCGGGAAAATTGTGGACAAAATGACCCTTAAAAATCAGAAAATCGACGATATCTCTAGACCGGAAGTGACGTCATCAAAACGGAAAAAAACGCATAAGGTTCAAGTGATGTTCCCATGCGTCCTGAAAGTTTCATAAGATTTTGTTGAGCCGTTTTCGAGAAATCGCGTGCACAAAATCGGTAAGAAAAAAAAAATAATAATAAAAGTGAAAAAGAAACCGAAGAAAAACAATAAGGTCTTCCGCTGAAGACGGAAGACCTTAATAAAAGTGAAAAAGAAACCTAAGAATAACAAGAAGGTCTTCCGCTGAAGACGGAAGACCTTAATAATAATAGGAAACATAAGAAAAACAGTAAGGTCTTCCGAAGGAAGTCGGAAGACCTTAATAATAATAAAAGTGAAAAAGAAACCTAAGAATAACAAGAAGGTCTTCCGCTGAAGACGGAAGACCTTAATAATAATAATAAGAAACAGAGTAAAAACAATATGTTCCCCAACTTCGTTTGGGGAACATAACAAGAGGCCCACGGGTCACATCTCTCACCTGCTTTGTCCCAGTGGTTCTACAGAAGAATTTTGTTAAAGAAAATTTCTTACTCCAATGTAAAACTTGCATTCCTTATTGTGACCCCGGGTCATGATTTGAATAATTTTAGAGTCAACACTACCCTATTATACTCCCACATAAGTTTCAGCTGGTCCAGTAGTTCTGAGAAGATTTTATAATGACCCACCCTATTTTTGTCAGAACTTGATTACATTTAGCTCCCCTTGTAAGGGGACATGGCCCCTTTAACAAATAAAATTTCCCTTCATCCAAGAATGCGTTGTACCTAGTTTGGTTAGAAGTGGATTAGTGGTTCTTGAGAAGAAATTGAAAATGTGAACAGTTTATAGACAAACGGACGACGGACATTGGGTGATCAGAAAAGCTCACTTGAGCTTTCAGCTCAGGGGAGCTACAAATCAAACTTGATCTATAGCTTGTCACCATTGATTTTTTAAGAGCCGATGGGGGTCAAAATTCGGCCCAAATCCCAATTATCCGATAATGTAGTGGAAGTTTTTCAAAAAAAACCCTTACAAATTATGTGATCAAATTCAGCTTGTTAATTACCGCCTTCCTTGGGAAGACAGTAATAGAGATTTGAATTTTTTTTACAGTCTCTGGGCTATGCACTTCCTCTCTTTTGTGATTGATAGAAATTGCATGATAACAAAATTTTCAATTAATCCATTAATAAATTTCTGATGATCAAATTTTCGTACGACATAACAATTTTTCAAGATTTCCAATCGTATGAAAAAATTACAAAACGAACAACGAAATTGGCAGCCATTTATTCTAACATGCTATTTTTATAGCAATAACTAAAAACTAGTAAAAAGGTTTCTTTATTTTCATTTTGAATGAAATTTGATTTTAATTGCGTACAGGCTTTACAATTTGTAATTACTCTTTTCCCCTTTCTTGTTTAAAGAAGGTAACGGAATCAGCCGGGGATTGCCGAAAGAAGTTTACGGAGAAGGCCGAGAGACAACCGTTGTAGGGCTAATGCCATTAAAATGCTAATGTGGAAATACAAAATCAAGAAATTCTCAAGAATAATAAGGCCTGAGAGGGGTACATCAGTTTACTGTTTTATGTTGTTGACCGGTCCTTTGGATGAGACCGTACATGCATAAACCCAGATCCCATGTCCCAGTAGGTGCTAGCACGAAAAAGATCTCTCCCTGCTCAATAGCCCTGAATGCCGAGCATAGGACAAAATTTGCAGCTCTCAACCGGCAAGTGGTGGCGTCTCCATATGAGTGAAAAATTCTCGATGGGGACGTTAAACAACATACAACCATGGAATCAATCGAACAAGTAGATAAAACACAAAAGCCCGCTACATGTAGATTTAGTGACTAATACAGAAGATTCTATTTTTAGTTACTAAATGCAGTGGAAACGATAATACTGAAAAAAATTTTCTTAAATAGATCTTTCGTTATCGATATAGATTTTCGACATATTTTCGAAGAAATGTCAAATGAGTTTAAACAAATTTCTCAGGTGTTTTGTATTACCTTAACCGTTCAATCTACCTGCAAATTTTCAGTGAAACCGTCAGTTTATATTTTTAAAGCAGTATTCAAATCGTCTGCCCTAAATTCACGGAGAGTGGATTCTTAATTCCCACTGATGGATGTTCGGATGAGATTGTACAAACCGAGGTGCTGCGTCACAGTACATGTAGGTGCTAGCACGAAAGAGATCCATAACTGATCAATGACCTCGAGTGCCGAGTATAGGCGGCGTTTAAATTCAACATCAGTGAAAATATATCTCAAGGATGTTTAAAAAAACGTTTTAATAAAATTTTGTCACGTAACTGTAATCATTTTCTTACCATAATAACAGTAAAATTATTAATACAGTTGAGTATCATGGAAATACAAAGTTGCGTATCACTCGACTTTTCATTTCTCACGATTAAGAAACGTGATTATCTGACATCCTAGATCACCACATCCTCTCTGAAAATGATGATTTACATGTAATTCACGTTAAACATGAGTTCCTAAAGTTTTTTGAATCCATATCACCCCTCACTGAAACTTTGATTTGGTCATCCACACCCGTCAATGAGACATTATCGGCACTCTTCGGATCAATGATTGATTTATTGTATGTTGTTTAACGTCCTCCTCTCTAAAATTTTTCACTTATATGGAGACGCCACCACTTACCAATGGAACGCTACAAATGTTGTCCTATACTCGGCACTCAGAGCCATTGAGCAATGAGGGGTCTCTTTTCGTGCCAGCACCTACTGCGGCATGGGACCTCGGTTTATATGGTCTAGGTCTACACGTCCCACAGTGGGATTCGAACCCGCGACGTAAGGATCAACTACTTAATCCGCGACTCTAGAGCAGACGCTCTAACCACTGCGCCACAAGGGCGACTTTATCCGAAGAGTTACTGTTATTATGATAATTAACATGTAGCAGAAATAATATATCAACGCTTATTTACTAAACAAAGCATTTCTTGAAGGCAATTTTTGATACGCATGGAGAAAAAGTCATCAGTTTGAAGGTCCGTGTTTGCTCTGCTCCTATTTTGTATTGTTTTATAGACTTTTGAGCTTGAATACTGTTTATCTCAATACATTTCAATTCAGAAAACCACAGTGTTAGCATCCGGAAAATCGGATCATACTGTCATGATATCGCGTAAATCAGCAGTAAAATTAGGTGATACACACTTAAGTAAACAACAGATCCCAAAGGTTTCTTATTTAATTTTGCTAATTGTTCAGGAGTTTTAGCCCTTATCATGCTTATCGCGGCAAATGCCGCGATCGTAAACTTTGTTTTCCAGTGTTAATTGCAGTGTGTCTTATTGTGGTATATAGGGAATTCCAAATCAAATCCTATATATTTATAGATAAATAAATTTATAAACCCACTTAATTTGTGATATTATTTCGTTATATCCGTTTAACAATCCAATACACTGTTTGTAAACTTTAATTTCATTGATTAAAGCTTAAAAGATCCATAAAAAGCACAGCTTGATTTTCCTGTTACCTCGCTTTAAAAAAATGGCGACCGACAATGGTTTAATGTTGAAAGAGATGAATTTATTTAAAATTGAAATTAAAAATGTTTTTAAAATTATTTTGGTGATTGAGATATTGAAGTGGATTAAAAGGGATTCCAAGATATTGATATTTTGAATTATCACAAAATTCTACCGGATATTGAGATATTTTAGTCGGTGAGAGAACTGTTTACAGAGATGACGATGACGGAGACATCGTAGATACACTTCCCGTAAATGCGCCCTTCACTGGTGATCCAGGTATACAACTCGATACTTACGTTTACTTAGAGACAAAAGATTTCTGGGTAAATTATTTTTTGTTTATGCCTGAATATTTTTTGACAAAGTATAATTGATCAAACAAATTTATATCCAGTCAGCTACATTTTTAACAAAAAAATCTTGGACCTAATAGCCGACTTTTAAGTAATTGAAGAAACGACAGCCCAATTTAGCGCCAAAATGTCTGAAAAAGTGAGGATGCGTGTGCTTTCGGGACATATGTTAAAATTACAGGCCAGTGTGGCACGGGGAAACTGATTTGATTATCGCCAAATTCTGGAACTATAAACATTTTAACCAATGGGGCATTTTTTTTTATCTGAAGAGGAGAAAAGAAGTAAAAAGTTGCACATATGCTGTGTTTTCTTTGTCACCTTTTATTTGTGTTTTCAGTCACACAAATGCAAATGAAATATCACCTTGCAACAGTGCACATAGAGCTCATGTAGACCAGAAAAGACAATAGCTGCTCAAGGTAATTGTTGACTCCAGAAACATGAAATGCCAAGGGTCATGAATTGAACAAACTTGAATCTACACTAAAGTTTCTTTCTGGCTCAATGGTTCTTCTCTAGAAGACCGACCACGGTCACTCAGTCGGTAAAGCGCTCGTGATCAGGAGGTTTGAATTTCGGCCGCTACTGACCTAAGTCAATAACAAGAGGCCCAGAGGCCTTATAAGTCACCTAAGTATCATGTAACAACTTTCCAACAATTGAATTGCTTTGTGTTTTGAACGAAAGGTCGTAAAATTTACAATTTTGAAAGAGGCACAATTGCGTATCTTAACTTAGCTTGCTTACTTTGGTTACTTAATACCCAGAGGTAGATCAGGGTAACAAAGAGAAAATGCATTTCCAATTTATAATCAGTTATGGTTAAGGAACCAGTGACCCTGGGGGCACATTTTTCAAAATTCTGGAAATTTTATCATAAACTTTATTTCATCATAAAATGGTTGATTAATGCCAAACAGCCGATTTCAAAGCATTAATCTATTTTCAGACTATGCGACCTTCCACCCCCACCCCAAGTATCCTTGACCCGGGGGCCCTGAAATCAACCATTTTGGGAGAGGTACCTTTCATCTTCATTAATATGTACCTAGATCATTGGCATCATACCTAGGAGCAAAGGACCCACCCTAACACCTGTACCCCTGACCCAGGGGTCATGAAATTCATAATTTTGGATGGAGCAGCATTATTCAACATAACTATTTACATAATTCACGGGTTAAATACCCAGGAACAGAGTAGAAGATTTTAAAGAATTAATGTATTGTCACTAAATAATCGATAGAGCCCCGCCCAAACACCTGAGAAACCCAGGGGCCATGAAATTCAAAATTTTGGAAGAGGCAACCTTATTCAACATAACTATGTACTTGGTTAGTTTATTTAATACCTTAGTAGCAGAGAGGAAGATTTTAAAAGAATTAATGTATTTTCACTTCATGATCATTGGAGCCCCACCCTAACCCCAGAACCCCAAACCAAGGGACGCTGAAATTCACAATGTTATCTTTAGATCTTAGAAAGTCATTAATGCGTGCTTTCTGTCATTTTGAGGAAATATAGGCATCACATCCGGGAAAGAAAGAAGGATTTTTTTCTCGGAATTTTAGTACAATACTTATAATTAGCAGCTACACACCCTTGAAAACCTAATATATTGTCAAATATTTCATTAAAAATGCAAATTTCTTTATTTCTGTTAAGAGGGCTTAAAATCAACTTTCGGTAAGGGAATCAAAATCATTCAACAGTTAAATAACTGAGTTGGCAAAGTTAAAGATGTCCCAGCTTTTTTGGTACACAGTTATAATCCGTATATACCCTCCCCTAAAATTAGGGTGTTGCCTTTCTATTGAGTGTCAGTATATAATCTATATAGCCCCACCCTAGCACCTTAGAACCCCTGACCCTGGGGCCATGAAATTCACAATTTTGGAAGAGACAGTCTTATTCAACATAACTATGTACTTGGATACATGTAGTTTATTTGATGCCCAGGAGCAGAGAAGAAGATTTTCAAATAAATAATGCATGTTCACTATATAATCTATTGAGCCCATTGCCGATTGCCAAGGACTCAATGGTGATTACATTCATGCAAACAATTTGATTGCTTGATGTCCAGGAGTAAAGAATAAGATTTTTAAAGATTGCATTAATTTTAGTGGTTTTTACCCCATCCTTCAGGCCCCAGGGGTGCAGGGACCATGAAATTCACAATTTTTGTTCCATTAACCCATAGATGCTTTATGCCAAAATTGATTGAGTGCTTTCAGAGAAGAAGCTGAAAATGTTAAAATGTTAACGCACGACGACGGACGAGTTAGGCATTAGGTCCCTTGAGTTTACTCTGGTGACCTAAAAATATGGGTAACAACTGTTCCTTTACCATACGCTCAGCACTTGAAGTGAAAGTTGCGGGTCTTTGGGATGAGACCTTAACCAAAAGTCTCTGATGAGACTGTATCTCTACTGGTCTGTAGGTAAACAAAGGAAAATTAGCACTTGGATTTTAAACTTTGCAACAGGAAGCAGTTAATAGAATTATATGTATCTTAGGGTAGTCTCCTTGTGTGCCAAATTATATGAAATCAGAATCCAAATTGTAGGAGGAGTAGCATTTTCAAACAATTTCCCAGAAATTTCTATTTTTAGTAACCATGGCAACACCGTTCATCGAAATCAAAAACCGATCCACTAAATTATTATCTTAGTGTAGTCTACTTGTGTGTCAAGTTATACTGAAATCAGATGAAAACTAGGAATAGTACCATTTTTAAAGTATTTCACAGAAGTTTCTATTTTAACTAACCATGGCAACGCCGTGCATCGAAATCAAAACCCGATGCACCGAATTATGTACCTTAGTGTAGTCTACTTGTGAGCCAAGTTATATTGAATTCGGACAGAAACTTTAGGTGGAGTAGCGTTTTAAAGGAATTTCACAGAGTTCTACTTTTAGTTACCATGGCAACACTGTTCATCGAAATCAAAAACCGATGCTTTAAATTATGTATCATAATATAGTCTACTTGTGTGCCAAGTTATATTTAAATCATACCAAAACTGTAGGAGTAGCATTTTGAAATATTAGTTACAGACGGACACCTTACTCTCGCATAAGCTCTTCTGGTCTCTGACCAGTAGAGCTGAAAATTGGGACAGTCAAAGAAAGGCAGCAAGTAAAGTGAAACAAGGACATGCCTTTGAACAAACTTGAATATACACTATTTGATTGTTTAACGTCTCTCTTGAGAATATTTCACTCACATGGAGACGTCACCGTATGCCGGTGAAGGGCTTCAAATTTTGACCTACACTCGGCACTCAGGGCCATTGAGCAGTGAGGGTTCTTTATCGTGCCAGCGCCTACCGTGACACGGGACCTACGTTTTTAAGGTCATATCCGAAAGACCTGTGACTTTCACTTCTAGTGCCGAGCGCTTGGCGAAGGAACAGTCACTACCTTTGTTTACGTCTTAGGTATGACGCGGCGCCGCGATCGAGAATCGAACCCGGGCCTCCCGATCACAAGCGAACGCTCTACCACTAGGCTACCGTGACCGGTTACACTATTTGAAGATGCTTCTGTATTTATGTGTTTTATTATAATTTTTTTTTATTCTTGAGAGGAAGAATTTAAAGAGTATTTTTTGTACTTGTGAAAGTAAAGTGAAACAAGGACATGCCGTTGGACAAACTTGAATATACACTTCTGTATTTGTGTGTTTTATTATAATTTTTTTTATTCTTGTTTTTAATTTGCTTTTCCTGGAAAGTGAGGCCCTTCATTTGAACAAAATTGAGTCCTTTTTATCCAAGGATATTTAGTTTATTTACATGATGATAAACGAGAAATAGAAATTTGAAGTATGTTGAGTGTTTGATGCTAATAGAGGCATGAAAATGTTATGTTTTTGTACCAGTATATGATGATGTTACAGAGAAATGAAAATGTTGAAGTATAAAATGTTTAAAAAATGATAATATGTAATAAAAATCCTGCTTTTTTAATTGAGGTTGGAAATAAAATCTGCGGATCTTTTTTTAACAACAGAAATTTCAAACTCCTTTGACTGAACGAATGACAACACATTTAGAAAATTGTTTTAAAGTTATCATAATAGTCACTTGATTTGTTGAGTCGTATTACGCTTTGTTTACAGGGTTATTAACACATAATGATACAACATTTCTGTTATAACAAACTAATTCAGAGAATATGTGTCCGCCGCTGAAGGAAAACAAGAGGCCCACGGGCCTTATAGGTCACCTGAGCATTATGCAACAACTTTCCAGTTATTGAATTTGATTCATGTTTTAACTTAAGCCAGATGATATATGGCATTCACAATTTTGAAAGAGGCACCAATGATCATCATAACAGTACACTTAGCAGTTGCTTAGCTTGGTTACTGAATACCCATACGCAGGGTAGGGGAAAAAAAATGCATTCCAACTAATCAGTAATATTCAGCAATAATCAGTAGTGCCCCTAACACTGTGACATAAACCCCTGACCCTAGGTCCACACATTGCACAAATTTTAAAAAGGCACTCTTAAAATTGCCTATCAAAAAATAAATAAATGTTTTATAAATACGAAGGAGCAGATTTCAAACAATTAATTCATTTTCAGTATATAAGTAGAGCCCCCCCCCACCCCTGACCCAGGGTCCTTGAAATTCACAGTTCTGCAAGATTAGGGCCCTTGCTCATCATGACTATATAGGTAGTTCATCTGCTTCATACCCAGAGACAGAGAAGAAAATTTTCAAAGATTTAATGTATTTTCACTATATAATCAATAGAGCCCCGCCCTAACATCAGAACCCCTGACCCTGGGGCCATAAAATTCATAATTTTAGAAGAGGCATTCTTGCTCATCATAACTATGTACTTAGTTAGTTTATTTAATTCCTAGGAGCAGAGAAGAAGATTTTCAAAGAATTCACGTATTTTCAATATATAATCAAACTAGCCCTGCCTTAACACCAGAACCCCTGACCCTGGGGCCATAAAATTCACAATTTAGGTAAAAGCACTCTTGCTCATCATTACTATACACTTAGTTAGTTTATTTAATACCTAGGAGCAGAGAAGAAGATTTTCAAAGAATTCATGTATTTTTACTATATAATCTATAGAGCCCCCCCCCCCTCAACACCAGAACCCCTGACCCTGGGACCATAAAATTTACAATTTTGGTTGAGGCACTCTTGCTCATCATAACTATGCACTTAGTTAGTTTATATAATACCTAGGAGCAGAGAAGAAGGTCTTCAAAGAATTCATGAATTTTCACTATATAATCAATAGAGCCCCCCCCCCCCCCCCTCAACACAGAACCCTTGACCCTGGGGCCATAAAATTCACAATTTTGGTTGAGGCACTCTTGCTCATCATACATGCAACTATGTATTTAGTTAGTTTATTTATTACCCTGGAGCAGAGAAGAAGATTTTCAAAGAATTAATGTATTTTCACTATATAATCTATAGAGCCCCGCCCTAACACCAGAACCCCTGACCCTGGGGCCATAAATTTCACAATTTTGGTAGAGGCACTCTTGCTCATCATAACTATGTACTTAGTTGGTTTATTTAATACCCAGGAGCAGAGAAGAAGATTTTCAAAGAAATAATGCATTTTCACTATATAATCTATGTAGCCGCACCCTAGTACTAGAACCCCTGACCCTGGGGCCATGAATTTCACAATTTTGGTAGAGGACTCAATGCTAATTACAGTCATGCAAACAGTTTGACTGCTTGATGTCCAGGAGTAAAGAAGAAGATTTTTAAAGATTGCATTAATTTTAGTGGTTTTGGCCCCACCCCTCAGGCCCCAGGGGGGCAGGGATCATGAAATTCACAATATTTGTTCCCCTTTAGCCATAAATGCTTTGTGCCAAATTTGGTTGAAATTGGTGCAGTGGTTGCAGAGAAGAAGCTGAAAATGTTCAAATGTTAACACACGATGGACGACGGACGACGCACGACGACGGACGAAAACGGATAGCAATAGGTCACCTGAGTTTACTCAGGTGACCTAAAAAGAAGAGGATATATGTGCTGACCCGGGAGGGACGAGGAGTCGAGGGGGTGGGGTACTAAAGGATTCCCATCATTTAAAAGTAGAAAGAGATTGCCCCCGAGAAAGTTTTAAAATTTTTACTAACTAAGCAGTAATTATGCCCCTTTTGATTCGATGCTGTTTGTCGGTCGGTCTGTCGGTCCATCATCATTTACGCAGAGGTTGCCCATATTGAAATAAAATTTGGTACACAGATATATCATGAGAATATCTATGTCAAGTTCTGTTTAGGGTATGATCCCACCATTTCGGACAGAGTTATGCCCCATGGACTTGGAAAAATTCTAATATTTGCAGTTCCATTCATTTTCTTCGCAGAGGTTGCACATATTGAAATGAAATTAAGTATACAGATTTATCATTAGAATATCTACGCCAAGTTTTGTTTTGGATACAATCGAACTGTTTCGGACAGAGTTATGCCCCTTGGACTTGGAAAAATTCCGGCTATGGGGGGAAGGGGCTTGTGTTTTACAAACATCTCAGGGGTTCTGGTGTTGGGGCAGGGTTCTATTGATTATATAATGAAAATGCATTAATTCTTTGAAGATCTTCTTCTCTGCTCCTGGGTATTAAATAAACTAACAAAATACATAAAGTTATAATGGACAAGAGTGCCTCTTCCAAAATTGTGAATTTTAAAGCCCCAGGGTCAGGGCTTCTGGTGTTATTGATTATATAGTGAAAATGCATTAAATTTTTGAAAATATTCTTCTCTGCTCCTGGGTATTAAATAAACAAACTAATTACATAGTTATGATGAGCAAGAGTGCCTCTATAAAATTTTTGAATTTTATGGCCCCAGGGTCAGGGGTTCTGGTGTTAGGGCGGGGCTCTATTGATTATATACATGTAGTGAAAATGCATTAAATCTTGGAAAATCTTCTTTTCTGCTCCTGGGTATTAAATAAAATAACTTAATATATAGTTATTACGCCTCAACCAAATTTGTGAATTTCATTGCCCCTAGGCCTGTATCAGGGGTTTTGCCAATTTGTTTAAGGGGGGGGGGGCTCTTTTGATTATATAGTGAAAATACATTAATTTTTTGAAAGTCGTTTCCTTTGCTCCTGGGTATTATGCTAATGATCCAAGTATATATACTTATGATGAAGAAAGGTGCATCTAGCAAAATGGTTAATTTTGGTTAAAGGGTATCGGGGGTTGGGGTGGGGGTTACACAGTCTGAAAATAAATTAATGCTTTGAAATCTGCCCTTTGGTATTAATCAACCATTTATGATGAAATAAAATTTATGATGAAATTTCCTAAATTTTGAAATGTGTGGCCCCAGGGTAGGTGGTTCCTTTGGGGTGGGGTGCACAACTGGTTATAAAGTGGAAGTACATTTTCTCTTTGTTAATCAGATCTACCTCTGGGTATTAAGTAAATAGAGTAAACATGCTTAGTTTCCAATTATGATAAGCAAAGGTGCCTCTTTCAAAAAAATTGTGAATTTCATGGCCTATGGTTTATAACACCAAACAAATTCAATTGTTGGAAAGTTGTTACATGATACTCAGGTGACCTACATGTATAAGGCCCGTCATCTTCGCTAGCCAAGGATTTCTGATACGCTTCTCTCCTCATGAACCCTTGGCATACGGTGAAGTCAAAAAACGGGATTGTTTTCCTCACGTGATCTCGAATCTATCAGGTACGCACAGATTGCGTCATCGACAGAAATAAAGACGCGTTTAAAAAAAATTAAATCAAAGTTTGTTTTTTTTTCAAGAATAATTAAGAAACAATAGTTGAGTTATGCTTATTTATTATTTATAGTACAAATC
>NW_026940948.1:0-12437 GCF_032062105.1 Saccostrea cuccullata
CCCCCCTTTTTCAGAATCAAAAGGGCAGGGGTGTAAATTTTTAGCCAAAAATTTTTTGACCCTCCCCCCTCTTTCATAAATCAAAAGGGCAGGGGACTCAATTTTTTATGGTCATAATATTTGAACCCCCCTCCCTCTTAATGAAAAGGGCAGGGGGACTAAACCTAAAAGAGCAGGGGGACTCAATATTTTATGGCCATAATATTTTGAACCCCCCCTTTCATAAATCAAAAGGGCAGGGGGACTCAATATTTTATGGCCATAATATTTTAAACCCCCTCCCTCTAAACTTAAAAGAGCAGGGGGACTCAATATTTTATGGCCATAATATTTTGAAGTCCCCTCCCTCTTAAATTAAAAGGGCAGGGGGACTCGATATTTTATGGCCATAATATTTTGAACCCCCTCTTTCATAAATCAAAAGGGCAGGGGGACTCAATATCTTATGGCCATAATATTTTGAACCCCCTTTTTCATAAATCAAAAGGGCAGGGGGACTCAATATTTTATGGCCATAATATTTTAAACCCCCCTCTTTGATAAATTAATAGGGCAGAGGGTTCAATATTTTATGGCCATAATATTTTGAACCCCCTCTTCAATGAAAATGGTAGGGCTTCAATATATTATAACGGGGTTCAATATATCGCAGCGACAAAGTGAACCCGGGTTCAAAATATTATGCGATATATTGAACCCGGGTTCAATATTTTGCGGTATCAAAATATTATGCTACACCGGCATATTGTTACTAACGTGCTAGCACATTGTCAGCTTGTGCCAGCATGTTGTCATAAATGCACTAGCACATTATCCTAAACTGGTAGTCATTATTACTTTGTGCTAGTATGTTATCTTAAAAGGGCTAGCATAAATGACTGCCTGAATTAGTGTAAACTTCTTTTAATGGATAAAAGAGTACTTTTACAAATCATATACACAGAAAATGTGACAATATCTTTGAACTCAATTTGATAGTCTAATTATCTCATTAATTGCACTTTTTATTAGTCAAAGAATTATAAATTAAACTAAAATTTCAAATTTTTATGGATTATAGGGTGTGACTCATTTGAGTACTGAAATTTGATACCAAGCATAGCCATGACCCTCAGAAGAGCATCTGTTGGGATATGACAAGGAATATTTTAACAGCATAGTGAAATTAAAACAGTCAAGTTTTGGTTCATGAAGACAACTTTTAAATACACATTATTATCATTTTTAAATTTTGATTTGACAACATAAATCCACAAATATGAACCAGGCTTGGGGCAAATTACATTGTAAAGTAATGCATTACATTACTATTACTTCAACAATTTGGGCATTAAATTACCATTACCATTACACTATTTTCTTAAAGTAATGCATTACATTACCATTACTTTACTAAAGTAATGCATTACCATTACCATTACCTTTGGAGGTTTTATAAACCTTGAAATTTATACAAAACTTTGCAATTTTTTTTTCCATAAGTATGTATCCACCCCCTTCTAAACTAAACATGATAAATAATAATTCATATTTGATTTCAAATTTTTGTATACATCGTCAAAAACTTGCATTCACAGAAAGTTCAGACTTTTAAATTGTTAGTTATACAACACATGTGCAATATTCACTTTTTGTTTAACTATTGATGTCAAGAAGCAATTTAACTTTTGGGGCACTTTAAGTCTTTAAGCCCTAGCTGCTGAAAGTATCTAATAATAAAGCATATAGGCTATTTTGATTAGTACCTTATGAAAAAAATGAATGCATTGACAAACTTATTGAAAAAGTAGACAGGATGTTCATTTTGATCTGCTAATCATATAATGCCTGCATGCCTTCTATTTTCTTTGGTAACAATGAAATTTTCATGGTCAGTACAAGCTAGCAGACCAGCTTAATTAATGTTTTGTAAACATAGCCAGAAGAAAGGGACTGGTAATTTGGATGCTGCATTTCATTTCCGGAAATATGCATAGCATTTCCGACATTTTTTTATTTCATTTCCGACATATTTTTTTTTCATTTCCGGAATTTACCTGTGCGGTAATTCAGTGTTTTCTAAGTAAAAGAAAATGGAATTTTAAAAGTATCTATACCAAAATACTGATAAGAATAAAAAGAAAAACATCTATATGTATACATATGTAATGCAAATTTTTGGGCATTACACATTACTAGCATTACTTTGAGTTCATGTAATGCATTGCAATGCATTACCATTACTAACATTACCCCAAGCCTGATATGAACATATCAATTGCTCTTAGTTTTTCAAGTGAAATAGATTTTGTAACAGAAATATGTATATTGGAATAAATGTTATTTTTAGAATGAATATTTTGTTTGTGTTGCATGTTGACCTCTTTATTAAGGTCTACCGTTTAGAACGAAGACCCACTCGTTGCTTTGCAACGAGCTTTGTATAGTTATTTTTCTTCTTCCTTTTTCTTTACAATTTTTGTGGAGAAGATTTCTCAGAAATGGCTCGACCGATTTACTTGAAAATTTCAGAGATGATGTATCTTTATCTAAACCTAATACGTTTTTTTCATTTTTTTGAAATTCACTTCCGGTCGGAAGTTATCGCCCTTTCAGATCAATTTTTGGAGGGTCTCCTTGTCCGTGAGTAAACTCAAAAACGACATTAGCTAGAGAGCTGAAATTTTTGCACATTGGATTTAAAATATTTTCAGAAAGGTCCAATATGGAAGCTCGGTAGGGGTCAAAATTTAGGACACGTTTTACGAGTGGTTTTTTGAGACATTTTGTATCATATCTTTTAAAGTATAATTATTTTGTTAAAACATGTTGAACAACATTTATGCAAAAAATCAAGATCTTTCACATGATATCAAGAAAAATGTGCTGACTCTTCAAATTAAGGGCTGAGTGGGGCCAACAGTTTTTATTCAATAACTCTTTTATCAATCAATATTTTGTTATACATAACTGAAGCAAAAATCTTTATCTCAACAGTCTATAACTATATATTATAAATTTGTTAGGTTGTATGGTACATAATTAGGGGCCACAAGGGGCCAGAATGCTAAATCTTCGACGCTTTATATCTCGAAAGTGAGAAATATTTTGATAAGTATTATTGAACAAAAGATGTTCAAAATAATGTTCTAAACAATATGCAACCATTCATTTTTTGCTTAACGTCCCCATTAAAGAGTTGAAGAGTTGGCCCCTAAATATTTCTTTTGCTAATAGCTCAAAAACGAAAAAGAATTCTGAATAGTTGTTGAACACAAAATGTTTAAAATCTTAAGATCTTTAAGGTGAGATCCCGAAAAAAGGGCTGGGCACTCAAATTAGGGGCCAAGAGGGGCCAAACGTCTTCAATTGATTACTCTTTATCAGTTAATATTTTGTAATACATTACTGAAGCAAAGATGTTCATCTCAACCATCTACAACTATATATTATGATTTTTATGTCGCATGGTACATAATTAGGGGCCACAAGGGGCCAGAATGCTAAATTTTTGATGATTTATATCTCGAAAGGGAGAAATATTTTGATAAACAATATTGAACAAAAGTTGTTCACAATAATGTTCTTAACAATATGCAACCTTTCATTTTTTCTTAAACGTCCCCATTAAGGAGTTGAATCCTAATTATATCTTTTGCTTAACAAAAAGTGTTCAGAATTTGAACATAAAATCTTCAAAAATATGATCAGGCTGATCCCCAAAAGGGGCTGGGCACTCAAATTAGGGGCCAAGAGGGGCCAAAAGTCTTCAATCGATAATTCTTTATCAGTTAATATTTTGTTATATATTGCTGAAGCAAAAATGTTTATCTCAACAATTATTAACAACTATATATTATGATTTTAATGTCGTATGTTACATAATTAGGGGCCACAAGGGGCCAAAATGCTAAATCTTTGACGCTTTATATCTCAAAATTGGGAAATATTTTGATAAGTAATATTGAAGAAAAGACGTTCAAAATAATGTTCTGAACAATATGCAACCTTTCATTTTTCGTTAAACGTCCCCATTAAGGAGTTTAAGGGTCGGTCCCTAAAAATTTCTTTTGTCTTATATCTTGGAAACGAAAAAGAATTCTGAATAGTTGTTGAACACAAAATGATCCCTAATATAAGGAGCTTTTAGATGATAGTTGAATAAAAAGTCTTTAATGTTAAAGATTTTTTAGTCTTTAATGAGGCAAAATAGTTTTTCACAATCTTTATCATTATTTTAGAATGAAAATCGCAATTAAAATCTTATCTCATCTCATCAAGAATCAGATGAAATACCCACTCGTTGCTCGCAACGAGATCGTATCTAGTTATTTCTTTTTTTTTTGGACAAAATTTTGTGCGGCGATTTCTCGAAAACTATTCAGCGGTTTTTCATGAAACTTTCACAAAATATGTGTCATTATATGAAGTTGTTACATCCGAAGAGAATTTGGAAAATTCGCTTATGGTGCCAAGTTATGGCCAATTTCCTGATTTTAAAATGCGATTTTGTCGCGCCCTTTTTCTCAAAAATGGCTAAGTATATGATATGGAGACTTATTGGAGATGATAGATCATGACTTTCTGGTTTGCGGAATCACCTTTTCATGCGTCGTCAGTACTTCCGGTTGTTACGAGATGCAAATTTAAAAAAATCGTATTTTCTAACTTTTTTGTTTTTCAGTATTTTTTATTTATTTTTGGTATGTGTAATAGAAACCCTCCTTTATAATGCTTACTATTTAATTTTTTTGAATGTTGATAAATCTAAACTCTAGATATTAGCATTCAAAAATCTGAAGCGGGTCCAAAATGGCGGCTGTCTCTGTCAACGCCGACATTTCGCAGTAGGGGTTTACGGAGGCAGCCGAGCGTTTGCTTGAACGAAAGTAACATAAGGATAAATGAAATGTATAGGAATACTTGGATTGTACGTCGTAGTTTCGTTGCAGTTCTGTGTCAAACTAACGTCTTCTATAATTGGTTTTGACTGGTTTTCAAAGGAAAAAGGAAAGACTAAATGTGCAAATGAAATATGTGCATCATGGAAAAACAGATCTTTAATCATGCTTATAAGCAATGCTTTCTCAAAAAGAATATCAATTAATATTTTAAGTATAAATCTTAACAACTGTTTTTCCTATGCACACTTGTGTCATATTAAACTAATAAATAAGACAAAAATAAGATCGCTTCATGGAGTTTATTTTAGCATTTCTTGTATTTGAAGACCAGATTCAAGTTATATTGAGCCTAAATGATATCTGATTCATTGACCATCGAAGGGCGAGCCATGTTTTCGGCGAAACGTTGAACCTTTTTCGATTAACTAATCGGGATAGTTTACTTTAGGGATAAACAGGAAATTGAAAAAAAAATTAAAAAAAAAATCCTCATGTTGCAGGTTCAAGTCCCACAGACAGTGGATACTGGTCAATTGGATGAGACAATGCATATAAATAGAATAGATGATGGCACAAAAGATTTGTCGTGCTCAAATATTAATAACAACAAGCAGTTGGGTCTAAATTACAGCCCTCCACTGGCTAGTAATGGTGTCTCGATTTGATTGTGAAAAAAAATTTGAAGGGAGTCATTCAACAAACAAACATTACCAATGCTTTACCTTGCTAGTGCACTCATGTAACTGGTTCTCCAAACATTCAATGTGGTTGTCTCTTTTTTTCTATTGTAGAAGAGATATAAAAGAAATTGGTGTACATATAAATACGTCAGCATTTCATCATAGAGACAATAATGAGAAAATAATGCCTTTTAGATTTAGAAAAAAACTTTTATAATCCTCATCCAATAATAAAGAGAAAGTGCTTATCAAAGTAAAAAGAGGAGTTGTTTATTATACCCGCACTTTCTAAAGAAAGTTTGTGTATATTGTTGTTACTCATGTCCGTCCGTCCATCTGTCCGTCTGTCCGTCCGTCCGTCACACTTTTCTTCCCTGAACTCCTCCTACATTTTACACAGTAGCTTAATCATCTTTTGGAAGATGGTTGGTGGTGTCATGTAGATGTGCAGTAAGGATTTTGATTTTGCCCGGGGGGTTGGATGGAGATAAAATGACGTTTTTTATGCAAAAAGCCCCGTCTTTCCTGAACTCTTTCTACATTTTACTCGGCAGCCTTATCATCTTTTGGGAGATGGTTGATGGTATCATGTAGATGTGCACTAAGGTTTTGGAATTTTGATTTTGCCCCAGGGGGTCAAATGAGGGTAGAAAAATGACATTTTTTATGCAAAACGCCCCATCTTTCCTGAACTCCTTCTACATTTTACTCAGCAGCCTAATCATCTTTTGGGAGATGTTTGGTGGTGTCATGTAGATGTGCAGTAATGTTTTGGAATTTTGATTTTGCCTCAGGGGATTAAATGGGGGTCAAAAAATGATGTTTTTTATGCAAAAAGCCACGTACGTCTTCCCTGAACTCCTTCTACATTTTACTCAGTAGCCTGATCATCTTTTAGGAGAGTTAAATATTTTGAAAATAGGTGAAACATCAACATCGTAGGGTAAAAATCATAGCATGCTGGGAAACATCTTGAATTCTTACGAGTAATGTACATGTCAGATGTGAAAGCCATAATCTCTTCTCAATGAAAAGAAGTTATAAGCAAATGCAACATTTTGAAAAGTAGGTTAACTTCAAGGTTCATGATTTATTTAGAAAGGTCTTATCATACTGGTAATAATATAATGCATGTATAATATGAATTCTTTCAAAATGATAAATTTAAAACAATGCAATTTTTCGGCAATTAGGTCAAACTTCAAGGTCATGGGTAAAAAAAAATCATGCCATTGTCACAGGTAAATACTAATATATATGTTTAATACAAATGCCTTGTCTCTTCTCATTCAATAGGTATGACCGTGTTGACCAAGGTTAAATTGACAGACTGACATACAGTATGTCATTATAATGATTTTATGTGAATTGGTTAAAATTCCCAGTGCTTTTAGAGAATTTAAAAAATGTAAAAAGTTTCCAGGCAAACAATGGTGAAAAGTAATGTGATAAAAACCCAAAAAAGCTCAAAAGAGCTAAAAATGTAGGATTAAAAGTTTTTTAAAAGGGGTTCCATGATTACAGTATTTGAACAGTTTTTTTTTCATGCAATTTTTTGAGAAGCTAAAAATTTATGACATATGTATCCATTGTAAAAAATGAACATTTAGAAAACAGTATGTTTGAAAATAGTTGATCAAGGTGTTAATTTTGAGTAGCAAAATAAACTAGTAAACTTTTATAGCTAATTAACCACAGAACTTACCAGGTAGTCAATTTTAAGATGCACAACCTTTTCAAATCTTATAACAATTGTTTTTAAAATATTTATGTAATCATTTCTGATTCAAGGGAGAGAAAATACAACCAACATTTTCATGTTTTGTTATTTTTAGTAATTTTAACTTGTTTGTTTGCTGTGAAAACATTTTCCCCAAAATTTTTCCCTCATATAAAACACCGCCACTTAAAATACTTGGATAACAGCATAAAGCAAAACATAAAAGGGATCCAGCGCCAAAGATGGCCTCCATATAAAGCAGACCTCAAGAAACTCATCCATAAGAGAAACAGATTTACAAAAAGAAGAAGAAATCTGGAGACAACAGAGATAAAGAACACTTCAAAGAAATAAAGGGGGAAAGGGTACAAAGAGAACTAAGAAGAGCATACTGGAACTATATAAGGAATAGTAACCCCAAAAATAAAGGACACCAATATAGCGGCCTAAAGCGCTTCTGGACTTACATAAAACCCAAAAACCCGAAAAAATGGAATCTCACTAATCCGCAGTGAAGGAGTGCTACATGCCAATCCGACCACCACAGGTGCTGAATAAGCAGTTCCAGTCTGTTTCTCAGAGAAGACACATTAGTATGAAGAATTTAGTGACTGTCCTATGATGGAAAATCCCTTTCCCCAAACTCCACATACCCTTTCAATTTAAACTATTGAAAAATCTGAATCCATTAAACGCGGGCCCAGATGGGATTAAACCAAGAGTACTAAAAAAGAGCTGGCTGTGCGAACCCCTTTTCTCACCATCATCTTTAGGAAAATCGTTACAAAGTGGAGGTCCATCGGAGTGGCAAAAAGCACATGAAACCCCGGGTTTTAAAAAAAGGGGAGGAAACGGCTGAATTTTTGGCCCATCTCCCTCACATGTATCTGCTGAAGCCTGGAGCATATCATACCCCCATTTATGCATCACGCTGATACTAACAACATATTTACCCACTTCAGCAGGGTTTTCCCCTAGAAAAAGATCCTGTGAATCTCAACTCATTGAGTTTATAGATGACATAACCAATCACATGGCTGCCGGAAACAGAAATGCATGAACATATTTTCCAAGGCTTTTGACAAGGTTAGGCATAGCCTCCTCATCCAAAAGCTCCGACATTATGGGATCCAGGGAAATGTAAACAACTGGATTGCTAGCTTCCTGTCCAACAGAACACAAGCTGTTTAGTCTGGAGAAATGTCCAGCTATGTCAGTGTTGACTCCGGAGTGTCCCAAGGGTCAGTCCTTGGGCCATGCCTATTCCTGTTCTATATAAACGACATGCCAGAAGGCCTCAATGCCACAGTAAGGCTTTTTGCTGATGATACTATCGTATACCTTACTTTCACGTCTGAACTGGATACCCAGACACTCCAAGCAGACATTGATAAACTGGGCATTTGGGAAAGGAGGTGGAAAATGGAAAATCCATCCTGATAAGTGCAATGTATTATCAGTCAGCAGGAAGCCAAACCTAATACATCACCAATACTTGTACATGGCCACAATCTCGAACATGAAAGAAGCGAAATACCTCGGTTTTATAACATCAGACTTGAAATGGAGTATTAATTGTAACATCTGCAGCAAAGGAAACAAGACCTAGGATTTCTCCCCCGAAATTTAAACATCAGCTCTACATCCATAAAGGAGAATGCATAAAACCACTATTGACCACAGTTGGAGTATGCAGCACCTGTCTGGGACCCCTACACCCAAAAGGATATCCTAAACCCGGAGATGGTCCAACGACGTGCTGCACGTTACGTAAGCAACAGGCACGGTAACAGATCAAGTGGGCAGCAATTTATACAACATCTACAATGGCAGACACTAGAAGAGCGTAGGCGAATCTCCAACTTATACTATTCTACAATATTGTCCACGACAAAGTTGCCATCACCAAGCATGACCGACTTATTCCACCACAACGTCGATCAAGACATACCCACCAAGAGGCCTACCAAATACCATCTTGCAAAAGTGACTATAGAAAATTCTCATATTTCCCCCGTACCATCAAAGAGTGGAACCACCTACCACCAGATATAGTCACGGCAAAAACACTTGAACCTTTGGTTCAGGTGACCACCTATCTGCCTTTAATTATGATTACTATTTTAACCTTTTAACCTTTTAAATTTTTATTTTTTGGAAAATTCATGCGCACCACAAACATGCCATAATAATCAGCTATTGATAATACTGGGGAATCCCCGGCAGAAGCAGAAGCAGAAAAAAAATGAAGACAAGATTTTTGTTTTAAAACCTGATCCCACGTATGGCAGTTATGGTGAAGGGTTGAAGTTTTTAAAATATGTCAAACTTATAGGTCAAGGTCAAAGGGTTAAAATTTTGGTTTAAAAAAAACTTTACAAAGGAAAAACCCTGGAAAATTGAAATCCCTTGTTCTTCCTGTTCAAAAGTTAATTGCCAAAGTTAAAGTTTTTTTTTTAAATGGGTCAAACTCTAGGGGCCTGGAGGTAAAAATATTTTTACCTGTGAAAATTCACAATGAAAACACATGTTAAGCATGAAAGCCCTGGCACCTACTGATCAAAATTTAAGCCAAATTACTCATCAAATTTATGCAGACAGACAGAATTATTTATAAACACAAAAAAAAAATATGTATATATAGTCAAAAGGAAAAAAAACTATTTTGGAGTCACGGGGACGGGGGTGGGAGGGGGAAATTGGGGCACACCCCCCCCCCCCCCCCCCGGAGTTTGTTTTGTTTTGTTATTTATTCAAACATTACGAATATGCATTACCTCGCAGTTATCTAACTTACTCCGTTCTTTTGCGGGGGAGTTGAGAAAGTCAAATCTCACGAGATTACTGGGGGCATGGCATTGTTTACAGTAGTGACAATGAATGATTTGAACAATTTTATGCCTAAAGTACAATGTATTGCCAAGAGTTGAATACCCAAAAAGTAATTTCAAATAAATAAAGTTTAGATTATTTTATCAGCTTTAAAATGCAACGATTTTCAATGAAGATTGAATGAGAAGAGCTCGCTTTGTTAAAAATATTGTTAAAAATGTAACATTTTAGAATTAGTTCATCTCAAAAATTAATTACGCGGGTTCACGTTGAAGAGGTATTCCCCCAATTTTTTATTTATTGTTTTAAAAATTCAAACGATAATTTGCATTGTATTCATGCACTTTTGCCCCAAAGCCAACAGACGTTTCCTCCTCCATTGCGAAAGAGTTCCGCAAAATTTAAGTAATCGCGATATCAAGTCCACAGTGGAGCATACAGAACAGTGTCCAAAATCATACAAATCATCATTTATAAAAACTATACATGTATACTGATTTTGCAAATAAAACATGATTTTGGGACTCATAAAAAACATTGACACCACAACCCCACTATATTGTTTTTTTTTTTTTTAATTTTTTTTTTTTATTGAAAAATTTAATAAATATGCTTTTGTTTTTTGGTCGTTTTCTATTTTTTGAAAATTTTAAATAATATTTTTTCGCCCCCCCCCCCCCCCCCCCCAAAAAAAATTGAATTCACCAGTAACTGAATGTCATATCGACAATGGGAGATAATTTCACAATGTCAAATTGAAAACTGTGGCATGCTATGATCTTTGAACTTTAACCTAATTTTTTGCATTTTGGTTTATTTTCCCCCAATCTATACTTAAACTTGTACTTACCGACTGTATAGGCCATGTCAACTTCATGAAATATAATCCAATTAAAACACAGAAAGATTTTTTAAAACACATCACACTGCAGTGTGCATGTTATCCATTCACAAACCTTGGCTGATTCCGTTGCCTAAATCAGATGACGTAAATCGGCCGAGGTGTGCCAGTGGGGCTTAATCTAAAAAAATGATAATGGGTGACGCAACCCAATGTAAAATTTGAAATTTTTTAAAAAGGGGTTTTCATTTAAAAATTTTAGTTCGATCAAGAACAAATTTTAAATTAATTCATACCAAACTATGTTTTAACATAACTTTTCCATCTACATGTGTATCCTATTTAAAAAAAAAAACGTACGTTTCGTGAGGGTGTGATTGTGTGTGTGTGGTTTTTTTTTTTCTTTGGGGGGGGGGGGGGGGCTTTTAACTTTTAAAAAAGGGATCAATTATGACCAAAACATTTTTTAAAATCTAATTCACACATACATGTAGGCGTCTGAACCGGGGGGGGGGGGGGGTAGGGGGGCTTAACCCCCCTTTTTTTCAAAAATAGACTTTTCTATTTTGAAAATTGGGGTTTAACTTTTTTTTGTTATTTAGCCCCCCCCCCCCCCCAAATTTCAATAAGCCCCTGAGGCTCTGAGTCATAGATCACATAGTCACAGGGTCTGAGAATGTAATACTCAATGTGACGAATACATGTACTGTGTAAATTATAGAATTATTTTGACTTTTCCTTGGAAAGCCCAATATGTACGAGTCAGTGTGTATTTAGAGGCAAACACCTTAGTGCGGGTATTACTGTCTCATGACAGCATCTAGTTTAATAATCCAATGCTGTACATTCCTTATTTTTACGCAGATAAAAATATCGCGAAATTGCTAATAGACAGCAGATCGCGAGAAAAAAAATTCGCAAGTGGGCGTTAAATTAAAGGAATTTTTACATGTACTTTTGCACCATGAAAATATAAGTGATTAACTTTCTTTTGCGAATGGCGCTTCTTGTGCAATTTCGCGATAATTAAATCCTCATGTATATTTAGGAATTTAAAGTATTGATTTTATGTTTTATACTCCACCTTGCTCTCCATCATTTCTTGCTGAGTCTGTTCCAGTGTCCATAAAAGTAACCTGTTCTGTTCTTTAAGGTCTTTGCCATATCTCTCCAGAAGCTGAACTCGATCCTGTAACAAATCATTTGTGATTTAATTCTTTATCATGAAATTATTTTTGATCATGAAACTGGCATTAATAGAAGCAACTTTACAATTAATAAGGTCTTTATTTCTTTTGGTAAATTCAGCATGACTCGCGTCATATAACTTCTTTGCTTGCATGTTTTAACTACACATCTCCCAGAAATTTACTTTTCCAAACAATACACAATAATATTTATTGTATAGATTTTATGAACTTGGATTATTTATATTTGAAATTTTCAAACATTTGAAGCATACAAGTTTACATAGCAGCATG
>NW_026940949.1:0-12464 GCF_032062105.1 Saccostrea cuccullata
CCACCACCTGCCAGTGAAGGACTTCAAATTCTGTTCTATGTTCGGCACTAACAGGTTGGGCACACACCCCTAAATGGTCATTTAACTCCCGTTTGGTGGTCAATCGCCCAAATCGGCATCTTTTTTACCTACCAAATGGTGGTCATTTTAATTCAAATCCAATTTTTATTAAAATAAAGCAAAAGCGCATTTACTCAGGCAATGGGGAGTTTTAATTAATATATTCCTGGCCCATTTAATACAAATTAGTCAATTTTCTATGTGGAATTTCTTTTGAACTTCGTAAAAACGAAACCCATAGCTGTTCGTGACGGCCGAACTATTTGCTCAAACATTATGAAAAATTATTTTTTTGTGTATAGTTCGGTAAAAAATATATTAAAAGAGGAGGTGTTAGTCTAGAGAAGTAACTTAATAAATTATCTTTCAATCTGTGTCTACATAAACCTCTAAAAAATCCCGTTTAACACGAGTTCCTCGTATCTTTTTCGTACACTGTATGGTGGGTACTTATTGCTATAATATTCATTTTTTCCTACATTTGAATGTAACATTTATTCTCTATTTTCTTTTAGGATGAAGTTACGATTTCTGTGCGACCCTTTGTGGTTTAGTATGCATATCTATGATGTATCTACTATATTTATTAAATATTTTTGAATAAACAATTTACAAAGTGACATTTTGCAATTATTCTTGTTTTTATTCCAAGATTATAGTTTTGGAGCAATCATTTTATCATGAATTCACTGCATATCGTATTTTTGTTAAAGATAAAATCATTGCATACGAAATAAACGAAATGGAAGCCAATTCTTATCCTTCCCCTAATTTTACTTGTTGAAAATTAACACAAATGGGCCTCCGTAGGTAGATCAGACTTTTGACCCAAGTTCGGAAAAGATCGTCATTTTTAATTGGTTAAGATAATTGATTGGTTGCCTACGGAAGCCCAATAGTGCAAACCAAAAATATATAAAGAAAAACGGAATTAATATATAAATGAAAACCAAAAATATATAAAGGAAAACCAAAAATATATAAAGGAAAACCAAAAATATATAAAGGAAAACCAAAAATATATAAAGGAAAACCAAAAATATATAAAAGGAAAACCAAAAATATATAAAGAAAAACCAAAAATGTAAAAAGAAAAACGGAATTAATATATAAAGAAAAACGAAAATAATATATAAAGAAAAACGATATTAATATATAGAGAAAAACGGAATTAATATATAAAGAAAAACGAAATTAATATATAAAGAAAAACGGAATTAATATATAAAGAAAAACGAAATCAATTTATAAAGAAAACGGAATTAATAAATAAGGAAAAACAGAATTAATATATAAAGAAAACGAAATTATTTAATAAAGATAAACGAAATTATTTAATAAAAAGGAGAGTGAGGGAGAAAGAGACATCAACTGAAACAAATACTTCAGTCTAATGTTTGAAGCTAGTAAATTGTCAATAATTGTTCAGCGGTATACGTAATTTGTTGATGTGTAGCATTATGGATAGAGGATCATGAGGGTGGCTGTTTCTGCTTGATTGAAATCAATGACATCCAATTCAAATCGCTTGAATCGCTGACAGGTCAAGAACTTGCGTATCGTATTAAAAAAATCCCTCCGGAATAAGCCTAGCGCCCCATCTGTATATTCATAAATCACGGGTTGTTGAAACAAAAACGAGGATGATTTGATTACTTCGTGGATATTTTTACTTCTACATTCCCCTCATTTTATAAGGACGTCGCAATACAAGTACACATTTCAAAAATGGCATTTTGTTCTTCTTGTGGACATTTCTAAAATTCTTCGTCCAGCATGTTCCTGTCTGGCGCTGAAGACACACTCACTGTGGAATGAACCACGCGTGACTGGAACCCTTATCATTGCGTTTTGTTTTGTTAAACTTATCAACGATGCTATCTTAACTTAAAACATTCGTTTTTAGCTCACCTGAGCTGAAAGCTCATGTGAGCTTTTCTGATCACATTTTGTCCGTCGTCTGTCTGTCCGTCTGTAAACTTTTCACATTTTCGACTTCTTGTCATGAACCGTTGGGCCCATTTCAACCAAACTTGCCATAAAGCATCCTTGGGTAAAGGGAATTCAAGTTTCTTCAAATGAAGGGCCACGCCCTCATTCAAGGGGAGATAATTGGGAATTAATGAAAATTTGATGGTATGTTTTAAAAATCTTCTTCTCAAGAACCACTGTGCCAGGAAAGATGAAACTTATGTGGAAACATCCTCAGAGAGTGTAGATTTAGGTTTGAACAAATCATGACCCCCGGGGGTAGGGTGGGGCCAAAATGGCCGACCAAAGATTAAAATAGAAATATATGGGAAAATTCTTTAAAAATCTTCTTCTCAAGAATTGCAAAGACATAAATTTTCATATTTATTTGGAAGCATCCTCAGGTAGTGGAGATTCAAGTTTGTTCAAATCATTACCACCGGGGGTAGGGCGGGGCCACGATGGCTGACCAAAATTTTACAAAAGATATATAGGAATTGTTAAAAAAAAATCTTATGAAACGCAAAGCCATAATTGGTCATATTTATATGAAAGCATCCTCAGCTTGTGCAGTTTCAGGTTTGTACAAATCATGACCCTGGGATGGGGGTGGGGGGGGGCGAGCCACAATGACCAATAGTTTTACATAGACATATATAGGAATATTCTTTTAAAATTCATGTTCTAAATAATACCAAAGCCATGATTGGTCATTGGATTACTTTTGGATTTAAACTTTTTAATAATAAACCAATTTCTATACTTTTTCCTAGCCATCGTGCTCAGGTGAGCGATTGGGCCCATGGGCCTTTTGTTCTTTATTTAATGATTTTGTTTTTCTTTATATAATAATTTCGTTTCCTTTATTTAATATTTTCGTTTTTTCTTTATTTAATAATTTCGTTTTTCCTTTATTTAATAATTTCGTTTTTCTTTATTTAATAATTTCGTTTTTCCTTTATTTAATAATTTCGTTTTTCTTTATTTATTTATGGTTTGCACTATTGGGCTTTGTAGAAGCCCATTAGAGCTCAGCTAGAAGGTCACGACCTTGCGTATCGTATTACTGGATTCCCACGAACTAAACATTGCGTCCTAATCTGTGTACCCATAAATCTTAGATTGTTGAAACTATTAGAAAAATGATTTCATTACTTTGAGGGATTTGTTATTTACAAGTGTGTGCATTGTCACCGACTTATAAATACACAAATTGAGAGTTTGTCATTTAAAATATATGAGAGCAAGAACTATAGTACCACTGACTCATAAATAGTACATATTGGGAGTTGGACATTTATAATATGTGAGAGCAAGTACTTAGTAGCCAATATGTAACCTCTAATTATGCGTTAATAAAATGAAAGAATCAACTGAAGGTGATTTGCTTTATTTCTAATATAGTAAACAATCATTAAAATCTACTTGTAACCACTTTGACTTGTTTTACATTTTGCACCTGTTCTCTTTAAACATTTTTTTATAATGTCAAACAAACCCAAGTCCGATCGATAACGTATTATTTTACAACATTTTTAATGAATATATTGTGCGATAGTTTAATAATGGATAAGGAATTCCTGAATGTTAAATGTTGTAAACAACGGAATCTTAAAGTTCATGTTTTCTTAAATAGTTATGCAATTAGATATTAAAGATTAAATTCTCCCCATTCATGTATTGTAATGGATGTGTTTTCGATAAAGGAAAAGGTGAATATAAAGGCAAACATCACACTTGTTTATTGTCGAAACAAAATCAGGTCTATCAGACGCGGTGCACTAATGATTTATGGGTTCATACCCATACCGTGCACCTCAATACCGTATTTTAAGTGAAGTTTTTCTACTTTAAATAATTTCGTTTTTCTTTATATATTAATTCCGTTTTTCTTTATATATTAATTCCGTTTTTCTTAGTATATTATTTCCGTTTTTCTTTATATATTTTTGGTTTTTTCTTTATATATTTTTGGTTTTTCTTTATATATTTTTGGTTTTCCTTTATATATTAATTCCGTTTTTCTTTATATTAATTCCGTTTTTCTTTATATTAATTCCGTTTTTTTGTATTAATTCCTTTTTTCTTTATATTAATTCCGTTTTTCGTTATATATTTTAGTTTTTCTTTATATATTTTTGGTTTTCCTTTATATATTTTTGGTTTTCCGTTATATATTAATTTCGTTTTTCTTTATTTATTTTTGGTTTGCAATATTGGGTTTCCGTAGTTGCCCGGATAACAGAAATATGAAGTGATAAACACGATTGATAGGTGCAACTACGCGCGAGATGGAGGGATTTTTTCTTATTAAGTTAAAACACAGAAACGTTACACTTGTTTACATAGGTGACGATTTTTGCAAATATTTGAACGATACTGCGCAAAAAATTCCCAAGTTGAAATTCTGATTTTTAGTGTTCGAAGTTTAGAAAAAAAAAAACTATATTTTATTCCCCGTGACTTGAAATTATGTGCCATATCACGTCATTCCAGAAAACTGAACAAAAACGAATTTTCTCTCCCATTTGGTGGTTAATAAAGACGCCGATATGGGCGATTGACCACCAAACGGGGGTAAAATGACCATTTGGGGGTGTGTGCCCAACCTGACTAAGGGCCTTTGAGCAGTGAGGAATCTTTTTCGTGCCAGCACCTACTGCGACACGGGGCCTCGCGGCCTCGGTTTATACGGTCTCATCCGAATGACCGGTCTCCACGTCCCACTATAATGTTTTTGTATAACGTTAGGCCTAGTAGAAAACTCTCGAACTGTATGAAACAATCAAGAGAGATTGTGTCTTACCTGATTACGATGAGGAAGTGTGGGAACTCAAGGATACTTTGCCTAAAGAAAATCATTTGTTCATTACATATTCATTTTTTCAAAGCGAAACATAGTATAAAATTAATTTAGTATTAGTAAGCCTAAGATTATGGATTTATCATTACCAGATAGTCGGAGTACTGAGTAGATCTAGTTTTTCGGTGGCACACCCATCCCTTTGTTACGTCTGCGCGTAAACGGTGTATATTGAATTCGTTCTCATGTAGTCTATAGGCCTAATAATGAACCCATTCGAAGATCGCTCAGTATTCCAATAGCCCGATAGTCCGACAGGCCGGTAATCCAACGGTCCGATAGTCCGGCAGCCCACTAGTTCGACGGCCAGATAATGTGTGTCACATATAACTAATTCCGTCAGCAGAAAATAGGAAGTATTACCCCTTGTCTCGGCACAATGAATATATTAACATAATATTTACATATTTTTACGTCACGCGCAGATCTAAGGCGGGGGGAAGGGGGGCATTAAAAAGTAAAATATGACATTGCACCCTCTAGAAACACACTCCTTTGAAAACACGGATCTGTTTTAAGGAGGAACTGGACCTTTCGCTGAAAAAAAATGCTGTCAGTAAATTTTTCCCCGTTTTTTTTTCATTACTTGTACGTGTTGTACTTTACATTTTAAAACGGAAAGTTTAAAAAAGTGAAGAATTATCAATCCCAGTTAATTTTGCTTTGTTTTTATGTCCCCGTAGTCAAAGTTTCGGGATATGTAGCTTTTAAATATTTTTTTTTTGTTCCTCAGATAATTTGATTTTTTGGTCCCATTTTTAAAAACAATAGCTACTGCAGGCAACATGGAACATAGAACATACAATAAGCCAATCTAAATTCACTGAAAAATGTAGGTTTGTTTTTATGACGAGGAAACGTGGGAACTCGGAGAGATATTGCCTCAAACATCCTTGTGGATGAAATATTTATTTTTCCAACAAAGGAAGACATACACTGTACCATATAATTAACTTAGTATTATTATACATCCATCTTTTTCGAGACAAAAAAAATATAGGTCACCAATTCAAATCCTTTTTTATTTATTATCTACAGCTGGCCACAAAAAACACAAATGTAATGTTTAGCGGAATCCCCCTTCTTTGACCTAATGTATATATTTTTTTTTATTTTTTACCTCACCCACTCGGGAACCCTGAAATTGACCATTAAATTACACGCTACATCAATCAAAATAAAAGTATATCTCTAAATAGCTCAGCATCTCCGGTTTAACAACAGGGTAGCATACATGATCATATAAAGTCATATATACATATGTATATCTAATTCCTATATTGTATACAATGCTGCATAATTAAAATTCCTGATTTTGCAATTTAAAAAAAATGCATGAATAACAATGAGCATATACATGTATATCATTAATGACATTGTCTTTCCTTCTCAATCAATTTTTTTTCTTAATGCTAATTCTAGTAAAAATTTAGTTATATACCTCTTGCTTTAAGGAGAATATCATGCTTTTTTTAATCTCTATAATATAAAATAATGTTTATAATGTATATTTATGCATGCAGCTCGTGTTTCATTGTTATAAAGGTATTTGGTTACACTAAAATACAAAGAAGAAAATACATTTGTTTAACCGCTACTGCCCTTTATTATCATGTATGGATCATTTGAAGAGTTTTTCCCGGTCTAACATTTAACTTTTCCTTTTTTTGTTAGAAATGCAATCTGATGTGAATTCAACAAGGAAATATTTAGAGTGTGCCATGAAATCAAAACGTTCCCCATCTTTTCATTCATATTCAGTATATTATGTAAGATTTGTATGTACATCACTTTTTTATAAGTATTGCATAATCATTTGTGATCTATGTTTAGTATGTTTTTCTTTGTATTATTTGATGTTTACTTAAATCTATGACCTGTTTGGTTATTTTTTTCATAATAATGAAACAAGGGATTTTAATATCATTGCCAACCCCTCTTAAATACAAAAATGTTGAAATAAGTATAATTTTTTCTTCCTTTTGTTGCACTCCTAATACTGTGTCAGAATAAGTTTTTCGGTTTAGTTTAATAACAGTGTCTCAGATTGAAAAAAAAAATAACAAATGCTTCTCTTATCAATATTAAATAAATAATACTTAAAATTCACAAATGACCAAGAAAAATTAAAAAAAACGGAAAAAACAAATTCAAAGGAGGGTTAAATGGCTTCAATAGCAAAAGAATATAGCAGTGCATTCTGTACCTTTACTTGTCTGGTGTCTGCCAATTCAAGACATCATAATAAAAATGACGTCAATTCACTGTAAGCTTGGAAATATGCGATGAGAATATTTTGAATTATAAACCGTGAAATACAGATTAAGAAATGAGCTTGAAATTATGATCAAATAAGTTGGTAAGCGGACTTTCTTATGAAATGAGTTTATTGTTTATTATTAAGCAAAATTATGACTTTCCACGTACATTACGTACGTGATAATTCTATGTTTTAAATGATAGTACTTGCCACCATTAGCCGTATCGATGGAATTCATGTGCAACACGGAAAAAATGTGATATTAACGCGATTTATGTATATAATAATTAGATATAATACATAAGTTTGTTATGGATGTACCTCGTGTTTCATTTGTTATACCTATATTTGGCATTGTCTAAAGCACTAAAATACAAGGAAGAAAATACATCTGTTTAACTCCTCCAGACCTTTACTATCATGTATTGATCATTTCTAAGAGAATTCCCGGTTTAACATTTAATGTGTTTTTTTCTTTTTTTTTTTAGAAATGCAATCTAATGTGAATTCAACAAGGAAATATTTAAAGCGTGCAATGAAAACAAAATGTTATTATATGATAAACTCTTTCAAATTTTGACATTAATTTAGATATATTTTTTCCAAAAATTAATTAATTTATTTTTTCTATATACTTGATATTTACATTTGCAAATGTTTTTCTTTATATAACACTACTGGAAGGAATGCCTATCTATAACTGTATAAATACAGGTATGGGGTCAAGAGGTCAAAGATGTGCGTTTGGATAATCGTTTGACGTAATTTCTCAGTGACGTCATTAAGGGTAGACGCGTAATCAGTGGATTACAATATTTGCCGTTGGGTTTGAGAAATAATGCATTTTCCACGTTGAAAGTCATAATCAGACAAATATAAAGTATGAATAAGTCACAAATGTAAATATAAGTAATCAGGTATCATGTAAAACATTTATCGGGATAAAAATACGGGTTGGTACGAGATTCAATTCATCATAAAGCCCTTTATGGAATTTAATCTCGTGACCAACCCGTATTTATATCTCGATAGATGTTTAGAAATGATACCTTATTCCTATGTATTTACCTATCAATTTTTCAAAAAATCTTATATGGGTAGAAACAATATGATGAAAATTCATACATCTGTACGATATATATATATATATCTATTTTAATTGATAGTTTGTGAGTTTTAATTGTGTCTATTCTTTAATTGTATTTTCTATCGTATGTATCTAAAAAAAAATATTTTTTTTTATAATAATGAAATACACAAGAGATTGTAATATCTTGTCAGCCCTTCTTAAAGATATTAGTATACCGGGTAATCATTTTCTCCCTTTATTGCACTCTTAATATACAAATATGGACTCAATGTAGGTCATCATGCATTTATAATGACCCAGGATGACAGATATTGACCGAAGATACATGTAGTATATCGACCGAGGGCGCTAGCCCGAGGTCGATATACTTCATGTTTCTGAGGTCAATATCTGTCATCCTGGGTCATTATAAATGCATATTGACCGTGCATTTAGTCCATATTTATTATATTATATAAATAATAATTTCCCAAATTTACTAGTGAAATGAATATCAACCTATTATTTACAGAGATAGTATTAACCATAAATAAGATGAATGTAAACGTTTCAGAATTCAATGAATATTAATCAGAGGAAATTGTTTCGGCAATAAATTTCCCATATCATAATAATGACGCAAGATATCTATCTCCGAATAACACAGAGTACCCCCTCCCCTAGATTGAGAATCGCTCTCGTTTACACTTGCAGACGAAATGCACTGACAAAATATAAATACCTATGTCTTCTAAGAATAGATACAATCTGACATGGCATACTTGTCTATATTTTCTTTAGTCTCCGTAATCGCGGAAACAGCGTCAAAACTCTGCTCGCCGAGTGGAAAGGTCGAACTCAACAATGAAATGGTATGTGCTAATTATTCCTGAAAAATATTCACATATACCCTAGTAATTGTTTTGTATTATCAGTCTCAGAGTTCTTCAATATATGTTTTAAATTTTCTTCACCTACAACTTGCGAACTTCCATGTTTGTCTAAAGCGAAAGTGAAAACGAGGCAGCTCGTGCGAGTCATTATTCGCTTTCAGCGGTCGTTATTAAAAAATAAGTACTTCGTATTGACCAATCAGATTACCGGATTTCACAAAGTTATATAATATTACTGTATAATGATAGGGTTTTCGGATTAATTTTATAACAGTGTCTCAAATTAAAAAAAATATTTCTCTTAACAATATAACAAAATAACAAATGTTTCTCCTAACAATATTTTAAATAATAATCAAAATTTAAAAAAAAAAATACCAAAAAAAAAAAATAAAAAACCGAACTAACAAATTCAAATGGAGGTAAGATGGCTTCAGTAGCAAAAGAATATAACAGTGTATTCTGTGTCTTTACTTCTCTGATAAACCAATTCAAGACATCATAATGAAAATGACGTCAAATCACTGTAAACTTGAGAAATATGCGGGGAGAAGTATTTTGTATTATTAACCGTCAGATACAGATTAAGATATCAAGTAGAAATTGATCTATACTTTACTTCTTGAGAAGAAGATTTATGATGGAAATAATCCCCTGCATATTTAATGGTCGAATTACAACACAATTGGAGTAGAGCACTTTATGTTTTATTTGTTATAAGAGTATCTGGCATTTTCTGCTTCACTAAAATGTAAGGAAGAAAATACATTTGTTTAACCCCTCATGACCTTTACTATCATGTATTGATCATTTTTAAGAGAATTTCCCTGTCTAACATTTTTTTTTTCTCTTAGAAATGCAGTATGATGTGAATTCAACACGGAAACATTTAAAGTGTGCCATGAAAACAAAATTTAATTCAACTCTGTCACTTATTTAGATATCTTTTATCAAAATTTAATTAATTTATCTTTTCTTTATGTTACTTATCGATTTTTCTTTTTAAAAATCTTACATGGGGAGAGAAAAAACACAAAACTATGTATATCATGGAAATACATACCTTTGCACAATATTTATCTATATTTCAATTGATAGTGTTCGAGTTTAATTGTATATATTTTTTAGATTGTACTTTCCGTAGTATGTACCAAATGTTTCTTTTTTTATTTGCATGATAATGCAATACACAAGGGATTTTTATATCATTACCAGCTTTTTAACAAAAATAATGTTGAAATTAGAATAATCATTTTCTCCCTTTTATTGCATTCCTAATACTGTATTATAATAATAGAATAGGTCTTTCGGATTAATTTTATAAAATTGTCTTCAACTTTAAAAAATTGTTTTAGCAATATTTTGAATAAAAATCAAAATTCAAAAATGGCCCCCCCCCCCAAAAAAAAAAAAAAACAGGAAAGACAGTCAAACGAAGGTAAGATGACTTTAATAGCAAAAGAATATCACAGTGCATTATGTGCCTTTACATCTCCGATCTACCAATTCAAGACATCATAATGAAAATAAGGTCAATTCACTGTAAACTTAAGAACAAGCGGGGAGATGTATTTTGTATGATTAACTGTGGGATACAGGTTAAGAAATCAAGTAGAAATGACGCTCAAATAAGTTGGTGAGTCTAATAACAGAAAAAAGGACAGACAGCAGAAAAGATACAGAAATACAGACAAATACATAGAAAAAACTATGTAATGAAAATTAGACAAAAAGGAGACACACAGAAGACATAAAAAGAGAAAGAAAAATATTTTAATATATTAATGAAATTTTTGACTATTACATTATACAATGCCAGCTTCCTGTTATGCAGATATTAAAACCAAACCATTGATGTTGATTCTTGTGATCGTTCCCTCTTTTGTTGGAAAATGGTTTCAATTTTACTATTTTGTGAAAAACAGTACGTAGTAAGTTTGCATTCTAATATAACGCCAACGACATACAAATGTAAAAAGCAAGAGAACTCAAACCAAACAACGTTACAAAAGCATTGATATCAAATGAACTCCACACGGAAGAAAATCAAATTGAGGTCACGCAAGAAAGTTGTTTACTGTGACGCTCTTTCAATATACATTTTGTTATATCTTCTAGCTTTTGTACCGATTCATACGGTGAAGTATTCTTTTCCCGTTTTCATCGCCCTCTTTGTAATACGATACCAATAAGTGAGTTGGGAAACGGTCATGGACAAATTAACTCTTTTATACAAATAAATATGTAATATATTTTAAAAATGAAGTTTATTTCAACTTTTGTTATACGATGCTTCATAACTTTAGGCAGTTTACGCTTTATAAACCTTGGATTTCAATGAAGACAATGACACAATTTTTCCATTTTTTGCTTTGGAAAAAGGCTTCAAACATAGCATATTTTTTAAAAGTTAACGTCGAGCGAGGTAATACGTTTTCGACGAAAACGTTTGTGACATAGGCAAGTTATGTTATACAAAATGGATAAAACCGTTTACCGAATCAAATGACGTGTTACAACTAAAATCAAATTATTCACAATTATACAGCATTATTTCATCCATTGGAAGCCTGAGTATAAACAACATTTATCATCAAAATCGACCATATATGTGTGTGTATAGAAATGAAGATGGAAGTTTTAAATAATAAATACGAATTAATCCACGTTTTTTATTGCGGAATTAACTAGGATATTTGAGGGTTTTTGATGATCTTTATCAATAGTATTCAGATATCCAGGTTTTGCGTGTTGCATTGAATCGCGTTATTTCGAGAATCTCGATTTTAGATTACTATTCCTCTAGTGTCTTAAGTAATGCAATACATAACCATTACCTCTGTCCAATAATGCATTACACGCACAACAACAATAATTCTATGTTAAATAAAATTCATGAAACGTTTTTATGCATAAGCGAGAGTGTTATGCAGGGAACAATTTTCAACCCAACTTGTATATACTATTATGTATGAAATGTATGAATCATTTTAAGAGACATTTCCGGTATAACGTTTAATTTTTTACTCTTTTTTGGAGATAAAAACGCAATGCAAAGTAAAGTCAATAAGGAAATATTAAAATATGCTATAAAAGAAAAAAAGTAAACTCATATTTCCAAGCTTAACACCACCACTCTGATTCTTTTTTTTTTCACTTAAGTGGGAGCCACAGATTCTCTGAAATCTATGTTGTGGCTCTGTGCTAAATTACGTTTGATTGGAATTCAGTGTATTTAAAATAGTCATAAAAATTGAACTTATGAAATAAACACTGTTTAATACACATCATATGAAATAAAATTTAATATGTGTGTATTGAAAAGTCCGGCAAAGTTCATTTAAGGGT
>NW_026940950.1:0-12419 GCF_032062105.1 Saccostrea cuccullata
CGAGCGCACGGTGAACGGTAAGCAATACTGTGAACGAAGAGCGAACGGTGAACGCACGCTGAACGAACGGTGAGCGAACGCTGAACGAATGGTGAGCGAACGGAAAAATGGGAAAGTAGAACGTTTAAGGGACTGTATCAGTGGTAAACAAAATGGTGAACGTGCATGGTGAAGAGGTAGATGCCGAATTATATCCATATCCTATTAAAAATACTTCTCAGGATGAATAAATTTAACCTTTTTTATTAGTTCAAATTATTGATTATATAATCGATTGTGTTCTTCTGATTCAATTTGATAATCGATAGTAAAATTTGTCCGATTTTACAACACTATCAAACACCAAATCTGGTCAGATAAGCTTGATTGTTTTATTTTAGCTGAAAATAACAAAGTATTTAAATATCATATTTTTAATATATTCGATCAGTGCATACTATTAGTTCAAGATATATTACTGTAGTCAGTGGCCACTCACACATATTGTTCCAATGAAAATAGTTCCATCATTAATAAGTATATACAACATAATTGTCATGATAAGAACAATGTTGTGTATGTCATCATGGTCATACAATCAAAAAGAAACTCAAAATTAAATGTCAATTTTTCCTCCAAGATCTCTTTCCCTGCTAAATGCAAATAAAAATGTTAATATTCCTACGCTCGCTCCCTCCTCAGGTTTTTTTTAACTTGTTTGATAACAGAAATTATTATATAGTCTATTTATAATCTCTATATAATCTATACAACGCAAACAGTTCATAACACTACATATTCACCGGATTTGAGTCCATATTCACCGGAGGGTCATTGCGCGTGCAACGACATTGTGACGTCACAATCAAAACATCAAACAACGTTGCAACGGCCGCAGCGAGCTACATATCTGAGCAGGAAAACAATTACTGGGAGTATTCTAACCTATTTCAAGTTTATTTTTAACATTTGGATGTCTTGCAAAGCGAAACTCGGAAAGGAAAACAGGGAGGAGACAAACTGTAATAAATCTGGATATTTTTTTTTAGCGACGGGAGTTCGTTAATGAAAATGGGTGGTCATTCAGCCTTCAATGTCTTATTTATTCATATTCAGACTATATAATAAAACAGCTTCGCCTCGGTCAATATGAATATATTTCTGGTGAATAACAAATCATATTCAACACCAAAAGAGTCTATAATTGTATAATATCTAGGTCATTCTTTGATATTTTTTCACTGATGAACTGATTATGCTACATCAACAACTGTAGTAACTAGTAAAATCATGTTAATTATTCATTAATTACCATATACTTTCCTCTTATAGAATAAAAAATTATTCTGTGTGTGTAGTATATTAAATGACAGAATTTTCCATCCCTGAGCAGATTCCAGCACATATGTAGACAAACTACACATAAGAAAGTACAGGTCTATAAAATGTGTAACAAAACCCGAACTGGCCGGGGATTTCTAAACTGACAATCGTTTAATTTTTATTAATTATCAGAATTTATACTCATGTGATCTAATTATGAAAAAAAGTTCTGTCTGCCATCGTAACTTCTCTGTTCGCAGGAGTCGGTTTGACAACTCCATCGCAAGTGTGTATAGACCAAGGCTAATTGGTCTTGCGGACATAGGTATGTGTACTGTTTGTTAGCAAGTTTGGAGACTGGGTGACCGTAATGCTATGGACTCACGAAATTTACAAAAGTTCTATAACTAGACAGTGCAGTTTTATTTTTATAAGCGTCATTAAACACTGCTGAACAAATTAAATCTAAAAGCATACATGCCAACTTTCCTGATTAGGTGGGATCCTCCCGATTTATCTTATCATCCTGCTTTCCCTATCGGGAGAGAAAAATTGCCCTAATTTCTCGGTTAAAAAAAAATCCACAAAATTTCCGATTTTAAAGTTTTCTACTGCTGTAATTTGACAACTGGGATAACAAAGTCAGACTTGTTTATTCAATGCACACAGATAAGTTTCATTGTTTAACTAAACAGGTGTTAAATTAACAACAGGAAATCACTTCACGCTTTATCTACCTATAATGAAAAATATTATAAAGTTTGCCGTTTAAATATTATGAAAAAATTAAGATGAAGCAATCAAAACTATGTCAATTAGAATTTCTTTTCCCTCCCTTCTCCCAAAAGTAATTTTGTATGTTGGATATGTGCACGACTTAAGGAAATACCCACATGGCACCATCAAGCCTGACAAATTTCATAACTGTAACAAAAACAAGAGGCCCATGGGCCACATCGCTTACCTGAGATGCTTTGACCATTCTGTTCTTTACCAGATTTCACCCTTGTTATACATAATGCATCCCCACCCTACCCCACTGATCATAATTTAGACATTTTGAAATCTACACTATCTCATGATCCTTCCATGGGCACATATGTGTCAGCTTTTTCGGCCCAATGGTTCCTGAGAAGAAGATTTTCAAAGGGTTTTCCTATAAATTTTTATATAAAACTTGGATTCCCCATTGTGGCCCCGCCCTTCCCCCGGGTGTCATTATTTGAACAATTTAGAATCTACATTATACCAGGATGCTTCCACATACATAAGTTTCAGCTTTTCTGGCCCAGTGGTTCTTGAGAAGAAGATTTTCAAATATTTTTCCTATATATTTCTATATAAAACTTTGATTCCCCATTTGTGGCCCCGCCCTTCCCCTGGGTGTCATTATTTGAACAATTTAGAATCTACATTATACCAGGATGCTTCCACATAAGTTTCAGCTTTTCTGGCTCAGTGGTTCTTTGAGAAGAAGATTTTCAAAGATTTTTCCTATATATTTCTATGTAAAACTTTGATTCCCCATTGTGGCCCCGCCCTTCCCCTGGGGGTCATTATTTGAACAATTTAGAATCTACATTATACCAGGATGCTTCCACATAAGTTTCAGCATTTCTGGCCCAGTGGTTCTTGAGAAGAATATTTTCAAATATTTTTCCTTTATATTTCTAGGTAAAACTTTGATTCCCCATTGTGGCCCCGCCCTTCCCCCGGGTGTCATTATTTGAACAATTTAGAATCTACATTATACCAGGATGCTTCCACACAAGTCTCAGCTTTTCTGGCCCAGTGGTTCTTGAGAAGAAAATTTTTCCCATATATTTCTATGTAAAATTTTGATTCCCCATTGTGGCCCCATCCATCCCCCCAGGGTCATGATTTGAACAATTTAGAATCTACATTATACCAGGATGCTTCCACATAAGTTTCAGCTTTTTTTCTTGCCCAGTGGTTCTTGAGAAGAAGATTTTCAAATATTTTTCCTTTATATTTCTAGGTAAAACTTTGATTCCCCATTGTGGCCCCGCCCTCCCCCTGGGGGTCATTATTTGAACAATTTAGTATCTACATTATACCAGGATGCTTCCACATAAGTTTCAGTTTTTCTGGTCCAGTTGTTCTTGAGAAGAAAATTTTCAAAGATTTTTCCTATATATTTCTATATAAAATTTTGATTCCCCATTGTGGCCCCGCCCTTCCCCTGTGGGTCATGATTTGAACACTTTAGAATCTACACTACCCCAGGATGCTTCCACATAAGTTTCAGCTTTTCTGGCCCAGTGGTTCTTGAGAAGAAGATTTTTTAATGACCCCACCCTATTTTTGTCTTTTCTTGATTATCTCCCCTTGTGAGGGGACTTGGCCCTTCATTTTAACAATTTAAATTCCCCTTTACCCAAGAATGCTTTGTACCAAGTTTGGTCAAAATTGGCCCAGTGGTTCTTGAGAAGAAGATTTCAAATATTTTTCCTTTATATTTCTAGGTAAAACTTTGATTTCCCATTGTGGCCCCGCCCTCCCCCTGGGGGTCATTATTTGAACAATTTAGTATCTACATTATACCAGGATGCTTCCACATAAGTTTCAGCTTTTCTGGCCCAGTGGTTCTTGAGAAGAAGATTTTCAAAGATTTTTCCTATATATTTCTATATAAAATTTTGATTCCCCATTGTGGCCCCGCCCTTCCCCTGTGGGTCATGATTTGAACACTTTAAAATCTACCCTATCCCAGGATGCTTCCACATAAGTTTCAGCTTTTTCTGGCCCAGTGGTTCTTGAGAAGAAGATTTTTTTATGACCCCACCCTATTTTTGTCTTTTCTTGATTATCTCCCCTTGTGAGGGGATATTTCCCTTCATTTTAACAATTTAAATTCCCCTTTACCCAAGAATGCTTTGTACCAAGTTTGGTCAAAATTGGCCCAGTGGTTCTTGAGAAGAAGTCGAACAAATCACAATTCACAAGCGTCCCAAATTATATTTATCAAGAGTGTCTCAACTTTTACGACGTTTACGGTATTATAGTAACGAATGCCACAAGAATTGTTAACTGGCATTATAAGTTAAATTGTAAACGTACTTAACAATCTCAATGTTTATAGGTACATGTACAGATACAGGAACCACGATTTGTTATTTTGCTTTTTAAAAAAAATTATTTATTCATTCAGTGCCACTAAGAAGGATCATTCATATTAAACATGTTAAAGAGTAAATACACCGTCTGTTCGAATAAAAAAGACTTGAACTCTGATGTGTATTTATGCAGTAACTCAGAAAAGTATTTATTATTAACAAATATTATGAAATTACAACAATAATGGTAATGACACTATGAATTATTTATCATTCAATCCATCCAAAGTCAAAATTATTTATCATTCAACCCATCCAAAGTCAAAATTATTTATCATTCAACCCATCCAAAGTCATCTATCTAATAATTCTTTACTAATTTTTAATGAGGAAGTTAAATCTCAGTATATCAATGATTCAATGTCTCGAAAGTTTGTGAAGTGCACGTGCTGTGTTTTCCTTGCTTTTTGTATACCTGATCATGGAATTCCACAAAACATTACACACCTGTCACTAGGTCAGTGGGATTATGTTGTAAGCATAATTTTCGGCTATACAATTCATTTCAGACAAATGCAAAAGATATAGTTAATGTACGCCATAATTTTTGTCATTCTCCGACATTTTTAACATTTATACAAACCACACCAATTTAATTTCTTGTTCGTTGGACATCTGATGAAAAAAGTATGAGCGGGCTGGCAAGTAATAATAATATTATTACTTTATAGTAGGCAAGATCTCTAGGCGGGGCGTGAAAAAAACCAGTAGCGGACAATTGTATTTTTTCTGATTTGCAGAGTAAATAGATTAAAAGTGAGATAAATAGAGCAGAAATATAACAGAAAACAGCACAGAATTTCCATGGTGCGGGGATTTTAAATTAATATTATTTGTATAGTTTTGTTTAAATACCAGCGCGGGGGTCAGACGAACAATTTTTATATTGGTGTGGCCTGAATTATTAAATTTATATCAGACGGATCATACATGTAGATTAAAATGAATACAAGGGAATCGATAACAAAAAACAAACAAACAAACAAATCTGTATCTGTGACAATATTATTTGGGGCGCTCGTGATTAAAATTTTGGGCGCTCATATTTGGGCAACTCAGTTCGACATTAACGTTAGTCCGTTAGTCTCAGACTAATACATTTTCATTCGGACTAATAAATTTGTAGCTAATTAGTCCGAACGGACTAATAAAATTTTCTGGGGGAATGTTCAAATTCTCGACATCTTCACTGGAAAACCCCACATTTATTTTTAGCTTTCTATCTTAGGTAATTCTGAGTCAATTTGGCGCTTAATTTTAGGACTCATTGTTATGAAAGTAAACATAATAGCGATCATGATGTAGTGTTTGGATGATGTAATAATTTATAGAGAAAAACAAATGAGATCGCTTAAATATGACCGTAGTTCCTAATTGCAGTCGATTTAACGAATTCTTGGTATAAACATTTCATGAAAATGCTTTATTTATTTCAAAAGAGTATAAAAATACATTGCAACAGAAATTCTATTTATTTACTTATATTTTTGACGGACCCATAAAATTGCCCGCGGACTAGTAAAAATAAAGAAGCACTAGTCCGGCCCGACCAAAGCCTAAAAATGTTATATACATGCGTATAAATGCATATTTTTGATAAAGACAATTTGTTAGTTTCTTAGATGTACTTATGATTTAGGTATTGTTTAAATATTATAATTAATGTACTGGGAATTTGTAATTGAAAATTAATTGTTTTATTTGATCTTCAGAAAGAGCACTGCTGCACGTGTTTGTAATTTCCCAGAATTGACATCTCTCTCTCCATCCCACGGTATCGATAATATTAGCTTATAATTGTTATCAGGTTTATGGTCAGATTTGAGACTGGTGTTTCTTTGAATTTGCTATGCTTACTCAAATTGTTTCCTGTGTTATAAATTAATGTCATTGAGCTTTCCCCCAAACTTTACTACTGTCTTTTAACTTGTTTCATTGGTTCATTTATGAAGTGTGGGAGGAGTTGTCAAAGATGAGACGTGCCTGAGTTTGTTTGTAATTCACTCTCACTTTAGGAATTTTTGTGTAAAAATGTAAATTTTGATTTTGTACTTTTGGACTTGAATAAATTCTAAACTTTAACCAGGAATTATCATTTCAAAACAATATAATTATTACATGGTGGAGAATCTAAAATTTCATTTCTTAGTATCGACTTTCACCGCATATCAAATGTTATCAACTTTGGATAAATTTACGTTTACAAGAAGATAGTTACATTTTCAAGCTGTTGATATTTCAAAATATTTGTTTGATCCCACAAAGACTTTAGTACTAATGCGCTTTTTAATTATTTCATTATTTGGTGTGTGTTACCCTTATTAGTGACCAGGGCAGTGAATTTGTGGCAGAAGTTACCAGAGAACTGTGTAAAAGTCTTCACATCACGCAGGAATTCACGCCCAGTTTTGTACATTTTTCCAACCACCTTAGCCGTAGAAATTGACGCCATATATTTCAAACGACAGGAAATTTGAAGAAATTCCTACCGGTGTCTTTGATGAACACGTCTGTAAATACAACTTTAGGATTTTACCATATGAGATTTTATATGGACAACGACCGAAATTTCCTCTTACAAACGTTATACTGAACTTTGAGACTTTACAAAGGTATACAATCATATATGTAGGAACACGCTGAAAAATTTATTCGGAGCATTGCAAAAGAAAACTGCAGACGAAAGCAGACAAAATGACAAAGTTAGCCAGCAAATACAACAGATTTAAAGAGGGAGATTACGTATATGGACTTATATGTTGTTTCAGAACGATTTAATGGTCCAACGTTGTTGTACCGAGTGCGCATATGGTAGAATTAAGAGATCCAACTGTTAACAAAGTTCTGAACCCCGTGCATCGGGATAGAATTAAAATTGCGTATGTACGTGAGCCCACTCCAGAAAATTACTTTTCAGTTACAAAGTGTATTACACCCAAGACCTACAAATCCACGGAAACACAAACTGACCAACAACATAACGTACAAAATGTAACACGAAAGTCTGACAGAATTCGACGAAAACCAGCTAGATTCTGTGACAGTGATCATGTGGATCCGAATGACTTGCCAACCTTTTCTGTTGCGAGTGACACAGATGGATTTCAAAAAATTAAACGTGTATTAGGAAAACGACATTCTAAATACTTAGTACAAATTGTGGGTGAACCAGCCGAAAATGCGATTTGGGTTCCATTGTCGGCTTTAAATGCTAAAGCCAAACGTGCTATCGACACGCGACCGCCACCTAACTTATGACGTCTTTATTCAATGTATTAAAATGATTATGAACACTTGGAAAAAAAAAATGTAAAAACAAAAAATCATTGAAAAAAAAATGCATGTTACATTTGTGTATACTGTTGACATATTTTATTTTTTTTGTTTGCATAATATGTTTGTTTGATACTTTTGATCTGTATTAATTTACAGTGTTTCATATTTACATTATATATGTATAATCACGGATGTTTTATTCCACAAGGATTACAGCTTATTGTTACATATTGTTGAAAACGGTAGAAATTGAGAAGGTACACAAATTACTAGTATGAGATATTTGTGGCATACATTCATGTGTGATATGAAACCTTTTGTGTTGGCTTGATATAGTAATTGCTTTTCTAACCAAGGATGTTTTATCCCGACAGGGTTATACCTTATGCAATTCTATATAGTAGTAGTATGCAGTATTTGTGACATAAATCGTGTAACATGAAATTTTGTGTTGGTGTGATATATTAATTGCTTTTTGTAACCAAGGATGTTTTATTCCGTCAGGGTTATACCTTATGCAATTACGTAATTGAATATTGTTTTATCTTTATTTGAAAGTGGTCTGATTTATTCTAACCGAGGATGTGTTATTCCATACAGGTTATACTTTGAACAACCATATTCGAGAATTTGTTGTTTACATTTTTTTTACTATGCATTGCAGCGCAAGTTATGAGTTCTTATGATGCACTCTGATATGAATATAATGTTCGTATAAATGTGAGAGTGTTTGATGATACCAATGAATGGTGTATACATGCTTCAAAAAACATTTTATTCACTTCTGATTTCATTACTAGAATGCATTCTTCTTCTTGTACATGTATTATATTTTCTTCATTATCATTTTGTATAACATTTCTTTTGTGTGCGTATTTTATGATTGTCTTTATCGTTTAATGTTTAAAATTGTATGCCAATTTTTTTTAGGGGGCGGATGTTATATACATGCGTATAAATTCATATTTCTGATAAAGACAATTTGTTTGTTTCTTAGATGTACTTATGATTTAGGTATTGTTTAAATATTATAATTGATGTACTGGGAATTTGTAATTGAAAATTAATTATTTTATTTGATCTTCAAAAAGAGCACTGCTGCACGTGTTTGTAATTTCTCAAACTTGACATCTCTCTCTCCATCCCACGGTATCGATGCTATTAGCTCATAATTGTTATCAGGTTTATGGTCAGATCTTAGACTGGTGTTTCTTTGAATTTGTTATGCTTACTCAAATTGTTTCCTGTGTTATAAATTAATGTCATTGAGCTTTCCCCAAACTTTACTACTGTCTTTTAACTTGTTTCATTGGTTCATTTATGAAATGTGGGAGGAGTTGTCAAAGATGAGACGTGCCTGAGTTTGTTTGTAATTCACTCTCACTTTAGGAATTTTTGTGTAAAAATGTGAATTTTGATTTTGTACTTTTGGACTTGAATAAATTCTAAACTTTAACCAGGAATTATCATTTCAAAACAATATAATTATTACACTAGGCATATGGTTTCGTGGGTGAGTGGGGAGGGAAGTTGTGAAGAAAATGAAGGAAAACTGCTTGGCTGTAAAACATGTCAAAGGGCCAAAACGTCCAGGGATGTTACACAAATAGATTTTTTTAGTACTTACCCTCTGACAGGTTCCAATTGTAAAATTGCTTGTCCTATCTAGAAATATACAGGTTTATCAACTGACGGAATATTCAGACATGTAAATTCAAAATTGCGCTGCCTTTGTTTGTAATTTAAGTCAAAATGGCGAACCCGATCATAAAATGTTGGCAAGTGGTAAAACTAGTCTTCCCGACTCCCGAGTGTCCTGGATATCTTTTTTTTTATATTGATATCTTTACACCAGCTTTAGGTCGATGTTACAACCAATGAACAGAATTTCATCAATTTTTAGGCTCATTTTCTAGGTGGCTGCAAAATTTCCACATGCATAAAAAAGTTTGAACAAAATTATTTTCAATATTTGTTTTTTTATTTTTATTACCCCATCACATGATTATTAATTTATGGTGATCAATAAGTTTACAGCAAAGGTTGGGGAGCCTTGGATTCCGCAAACTAATTGACGAACATTCAAAAAAAATCAATAGTTTTCAAATATTATTTATATTTATTTAATCAATTTTAATTAGTGTAAACCTATAAGGTTTAGCACAGACATATATTGTTTGAACATTTTAAACTTAGACAATATTAATATCATAATCATTTTTAGTTATTAGCAGTGAAAATAAAATGATATAAAGGTTTATTAAATCAGAATGTATATTATTAGTGACGCAAATTCTGTGACTTTATAATTGGAAAAAGGACTTTAATTTTGTAAACAATTATTATCTTGTCAAAACAAACTGGATTTCGTTGTTGTTCAAATACACTATAATTTGGTAGATCATTTTGTAATGAAATTGATCCGAATAGATCAATCAAGCCCATCGATAGTAAGTAATAAAATTTAAACGGAAATACAATGGTATTATTAAGAGTTTTGATTAAGAGCAATAAAATTGGGAACTTTGAAGTAAAAGAGATTAAGGCTAGAACTCCTGTGGTGCAGAGATGGAGACTGAGCCCATAAATATCAGTAATATGTATTTACCTACATTTGAGGGTGGTGTCATGTTGGAATTCATACGTCAACGGACAGACCTACGAACAAAGCGTAGGTGGTTGGTGATGGTGAATTAGCCAATGAAATGTATTTTTATATCCGGGATCATGGATACCCACTGAGCACAAAATACCCTGTTTTGGTCAGAAAAGAGTATTTGTGATAGTATTGATTTTATATTGATTTTAATCTATTGTATTTTTCTTTCAGATGCCATTGAAAGTTCTAAAATAACTTTCAATAATAAACTTGATTTAAAATAAATATGTTTCATTTAAACATTAAACATGTAAATAAATTTGGAACAACTTCCTATTATTAAAGTCTAGAAATCTCTAGAGCCCTAAACTTAAAACTTAACTTTTAACCTTGAATAAATACATAAGTAAAAATAGCCAGTGGTCAATATTTCCCGCCAAAACCTTTGACCCCCTTTGTCCTATATATGTGTTCAGCTAATTATTAGCCCAGGAGCAGTCATAGTGTTTAGTTGTGTTTTTTGGTATTTTGGATAATTCTTTAAGACCACTGACATGCAGTAAGTTGACTTTTTGACACTTCTATTTCATATTGATACTTTCCTATTAATTACTGAATGAAAGAGGCATATTAGAGATTTATTAAATTATTTAAGTTTGTCAAAAGCTGATAAACTAGTTGATTTTAACTTTGTAATAAACGTATATTTTATGACACAAAGAATATGATATATAGTGTATGGATGTTATTTATAAATTGTAGATATTGATAATCCATAAGCCATACACACAATTATGTATTAGAGAGGGACTCATACCCATAGTCTGGTATGTTGCTATATGTACATAAAGCAAGTATATAATTGTAAATAGTCATTATATCCACTATTATGAAGTGAATAAGAGAAATATCATTTGTGTATTTAAAGTCAAGAGATATAACTCAAGAGATATAACTCATTGATATGTGTCAATATTTAATATTTTATAATCTAATTAAATATATAGTAATTATCTGATTTTATGATGACAATAGATTCTGCTGTTATATGTGATATCAACTTGAGTAAATGTATTTTATATTATTTTGCAGAATCTGCTTTATGATGATGCATTTGGTATTTATGCAACTGTAATAAAAGTCACCACAGTGAAACATCTTGTTTTCAATTGCTGCTCCCGCTACATATTCCCGGGAATTTTGGGAATCATTCTTATGGACTTTTGTTTATTTATTTATTTATTTATTTGGAGTTCGGTCTTAAACTCTTTATATTTTGGACGGACCCTTTGGACAGCTATATAAAAAGTGCATTGGTCTTTTCTGATCATATTTCAGAAACGAATATTTCTAAAACTATACGATCACAGAAAAGTTGTAAATTGGATTCATTTAATAAACTTTGGAAACAAAGACAAGTTTCCTTCATTGGCTTACATTAGTTGCAATATGTTGAAGTAGCATGGAATATTCCACATACGACACAATCTCTCAACAGAGGGTGTTTTTACGCTCCGCTTTAACACAAGCGGATCGCGCCCTCTGGTGAGAGATTGCATACGACAGCCAACTGCTTACCGCCAACTGCCACAAAAGGCACAAAAATTCGAATAATTTTCAAAGAAGAAGTCTCAATAAGGCATTATTTGTGGTCCCCGGTTACTCGTCAAATTTTAAACTTTCATTAAAAAACTTAAAAAGTAAATTATATTATTTTCTCATGTCTGTAGTATTTGCGTCAACGTTTAAAAATGTCAAATAATTGAAATAGACATCACGCGAAGCTGTATTTTGAAGGCGGGGTCCTTTGATTTTCATGAATATCAAGAGAAATTTGTGACAGGTACCTACTTCTCAGCTTTCGTAAACATCGAGCATAGATTTGTTCAAAATCGAGATTAAAGTATAATATGTAAAGGGTGTTAAGAAAGTTCGTTCCATATTTTTCTTTTATTTTCGAAAACGGAGGGGACGTGAAGATATTTATAATTTGTGATATTTCATGTCTATAGAGTCCGTTCTTGCCACTGGTAAGGTTTTAAATGTCTTTTGTTGAATCAATAAGGGGAGGGTAGGTTTTAAAACAGATGATGTCTGTTCAGAAA